>NC_056735.1:580945545-580978045 GCF_019279795.1 Protopterus annectens
TGTGATATGTTTTGCTTCAATAAAGCATTTTATGGTAAAGGATTCAGTGACTTTTTTTGTCTTAGTGACTTTTTTTGCCTTGGTCGCTCCTTTGTTGCTTTTATACTTTCTACATTTTATTCTTTTTGAGAGCAACTGAGCATCTACCTGGTGGATTATTATATTTTATTTGGTTTTATTATGTATGTAGTTGTGCAACACTTAACACAATGAGGTCTACTGACGGATGCACAATAGAGGTTGGTGAAAATGCATGCAGGATAACAACAGTGATACTGACCTGTCAAAATTGTTGAATATCAACCCTAGCATTTTCCCCAGGTCAATAAAGACCTGGTATATTGGGTGTTATCTATTGAGTGTTGTGATCCAAGTATTAGTATTTGTTGCATAAAGCTCAATTCAGTAATTTTTCTAAATGTTGACAAAAGCCTTTCAGATGTGTGTTTTGTCATTAGTATGATAGCTGCTTATGTGTGACAACTGTGCATGAGATAATGCACACATACTGTGAGTCCAGCATAAGGTACAACATGCTATCACAACTGCTATTGTGTCCACTTTCAACATTTGTAGGAGTAGTATGTAAATGAGTTCAATAATGTTTTGCATCTGTCCACACATTTATGTATTTAATTTTCCAGTATTCCTTCAATGGGAGTGTGATACTTGTCTCCTTTGGAAGTTGCAAACCTTTGTTACTTGTATGTCTTTCCAAAAACACATTTTTCATTTTAAAAATATATTGACTGTTTTCTTTTTTTACTGTGAATGGCAATGTCAATGACATGTCCATGAGTTTACTCACTGCAATGCACAACAGTATCTACTTACCTAGTTCACTTTTTAGTAGGCTTCCCCTTGCTTTACATATTCCTGATTTAACTATTTGTTATGTGGTATGTGCACACCTTCTTCTGGATATCAATAATTTTGCACATACTACTTTGCATGTACATGTATAGGTTAAGTGCTATCTTACCTTCAAGTGGCCAGAAACTCATACTTTGAGCTGGAGTTGAGACTGCTTATCAAGTTGTTTGCCCTGGCTTCATGCATATCTGATTAGCAATGCTGCTCATCACCCACAGAAGGTCAGTCATTTTAGCTACAGCATGACACATACATAATGTTAATGAATCCCTGGGATTATACATATTCTTCTCTCTAGAACCTAATTCATTGATCAAACTGACAATTAATAATCAAATGGAATGATGTTGTATTTGTCCAACAGTCATTTAATGATGTTGTTCAGCTTAAACTGGCATTGTTAAAATGTGGTACACTGTGCAGTTAACATGCATCCTAAAAGTTTGGACTGAGAGGTTGGTGAAATATTAACCAGAGCTCAAGGGAAAGTATTTTGTTTACCACTATCCTTCATGAGTTAGAAAGCATTTGATATCAATGTACTTGTATCATTGGTTCAGGTCAGGAAATACTGTACCAATCGACTAAGAATAAACAACTGAAAGTACACACATTATCAACACAAGATACACAAACACATACCCTCCCCCAAAACCTCAAAATCCACCTAAATCAAACTGTAAGATATTAATAAAAGAAAGAAAAATGAATGTGTACATTTCTGAACAACAAGCAAATTAAGAAAGTAAAGAAAATTAAAATAAAAAGAACCTCAGCATAAAAACAGTAAAAAAAAACTAAAATATAGGTATCATACCTACTGAACAGTCTCAGAGATTCAGACACCTTAGCCACATTGTTGTAAGCATTTTTGAGTGACAAGCAGCCACACATAGATTGTGTGCAACTCAAAGATGCATTCTGATAGTGGGATTGGTGGATGCTGAGCAACAGAGCTCTCTGTAGTATATACTAATGACCGTTTAAACAGATGATAATGCATTATTAAAATGAAAGTATCCATGTATATGAATGAAGCAAACCAAGATGGCACAACAATTTAGAAATGTATATAGAGCATGACTTGCTGTTCTAACATTAGCATTACTGAACACAGCTAAATCCCAAAGTTCATGTTACTAAACAGTGAAAATATGCTAGTTGTTTCCACAGCATTAGTTAATCTGTATATGTATGAAACTCGTATTGCCACTACAAGTCACACTGGTGCACATCGTCACCCTCAGAGGTGCTGTGTCATCTGAATGTGCTTAACATTTCATGGACTCAGTGTCACCAGTATTGTAGACTGGTACTGTGTGGATAAAGGACATCATGGAGGAACTAGTGGGCATATTCAACCCCCGGGGATCATGTCAGTCACCCTGCTAGACAGGGGTCCAGAGAGATAAATATTGTGGAAAGAAATAGCCAAGGAGTTGTTATGGCTAGGCTTGTATAGGCCCTAGGGCTGATAGCCTAGTACCAACCAATGAACCTATATGCCAATCTCATCTGCAAGCCCATGGGAGTCATGGATTATTACATAAATGTGTGGATAACACGGTATGTGTGGCCTTACATATACTAGCTACAAGGACTGTTTAGTGACCAGCAGGGGGGGCAGTGGGGTTATCTCATTCAGCTGCATGAGAATATTTCATCACTTTCTTAATATCATGCTGTTTCAGCAGGTAGAGGAGCATATGTGGTTTCTACATACCACAGAAGGGACAGCCAACACTTTGTGGGACTTATATAATATAATCCATTTCCCAGAGGCACTGGAAGCTACAGTCTGCACCCACAATGAAATACAGCCCTCACCTGTTTAGGTGGGAAGAAGGTATTTGAACCAGGAAGGGTGTCACTATATTAACTACTAGGTGGTCTAAAATACATAAGGTATCATCTGCAATGTGTGTGCAGTCTGCCATGACAGTTATTACAGCTCCCCCATATGGCATACACAGATGACCTCTACCAATAGTTTGCAAGGAGTGAGTTTCCACATTGACATCTTATTGGTAATCACAGGTATGGCTTGGAGCCCTGATTAATATTACCAGTGAGAAATATCCTGAATGAAGCAGATCAGGATTACATCTATGCACTATCATTAACCAGCATAATTGAGGGGAATGTTTTTGGGCTGCTGAAAGCATGTCTTCACTGCCTGGATGTATCAAGGGGTGCAATGCATTATGACCCTGCCACTTCTGAGAAAATATTCTCAGTATGTGCAGTGTTACACAATATCATTCTTAGGGGCAGTTATAGCAGGGGAGTGCAATTGCAACAGGAACAGTGCCCAGCACACCAGGCAGTGGAGGATAAGCCAAATAAGGCATCAGTGGAGTACCAAGCAGCAGGGGAAGAACATGTTAGATGGAGGCAGGTGCAGTAAAAAGTGCCACTGACAAAGAGACAGCAGCTGGCACACAGCTGTGGCCTATAACGCAGCATATACTACATTAAAGTGACAGATGCAAACCCAATGTCAAACTGTGCTTGCCCATGTTTAGGCTAGCTAGTCTGTGCAACAGGTGTGTGTAACACAAGCCCAAAGTGCAATGGACAGGGCACAGGTGAGGGATAGAGCACAAATGGGCCATGTCTTTCACTGGAAAATATGTGGGTGCTGAAGAGAATGAAATGTAAAACTGCACTTATGCATAAAGCTTAGGTGAAGGACAGCAATTACTGTGGAAGGCTTTGTGAAGGGTCGCCGTCACTAGATATCTTCACATGTGAAGCAAAGAGGGGCTGCCTTGGTGTGTTTTTTGTGCACCTGCTGAGATGCAGCCTCAGTAACAGTTGCATCATTGTGGATTGACCTAATGGACTGGTCCAGGTCATGCATAGTAGAGGGTTGTGCATCCCATGCACGCACCCATCCACAAGAGCAGCCTCTCCCAGATGTTGCACAGGTTGTGCAATTGTCTTTGCTAGATGGTAGCATGTTGACAATTGCTGAATAATTTCCTGTACCAATGTGCCACTCCCACAACTGATACAACCCCAGTGTCACCCTCTGCTAGTAGTATTTACCTCCAAAGCAGTTGAAGTTGTGGAAGTGCTAATGCTATGTGATGGTGATATTGATGTTCCATGATTAAAAAGGCAGCCATTCATGGAGGCCATGGTAAAATGGCTTTATGGAAAGTACGTAAATTACAGCATGCAAAACTTAGAGGACAAGGAACATACTAGCATGTGATTAAATCTATCAGACTATCACACATACGAGGCATGCACTACTAGAGATCATCCCACATACTCTGCCTTAGCCATACAATGTCAGAAATGGCTGTGGTGACATGAATCTGTATCTCCATGATGGTCTTACATATCCATTGGGTTATGGCCATTGACACAGCTGCTTTAGTGGGAAGGTAGCACCCATGTCTCCAGTGAGTACCAGTACACTCACTCCCCATGTGTACCCTCTCACCATACAAGGCTTATGGTAGTATGAATAACTGCTCTGTAGGGGGTCTCACACTAACTTTGCCATCTGTGATAATCGTAACCTGTCACTCCTGTGTGGTTTGTGTCTCTTAGATTGCTTTTGGCATAAAGACTATGTCCATGACCTGAAAAGGGGATCACATGGTGACATTCCCTGTACCTAACACACCCTGACCATGCCCTTTCAGTACTACTATCATCAATTGAGATAGATGTTTCCCTGAAATCATATAACAGCAGTTCCGCAGTGGTGCTTCTGATAATGACTCACATGTGAATGCAGCAAAGCAAGTATACCCACCACCATACATATAGTCCCAATGAAAACATAATATGGTAGTGTTGCCAAACTGTTTGGATAAATACCTTACCTCATGCTGGTTCAATTGCAACCTATAGCGATGATGATCCTAAGGTAAATAGCACCCACATGGGACATCTCCAACTGATATCCTAGAGGCAAATTGCTGCTCTTCTCTGAGGTCTTAACACTACACAGTGTGATTGTCTAGGTGTTGTATTGCTTTTTACATAAGCCAGGAACTCCTCTGTCTCTATCAGAGATAACACAACTGATCTCCTATGAACCTACTTTTCTGTGCAAGGCTGACAGCTCTTTCATTACCCTCTTGTGTGATCTCTGAGGTCCTATGATGGACCTGCTCATAGGTGCAGTTATGGCTTTCAACAATATTGATGTTCACCACAGGATCTTTCCATGTACAATCTTGGAATTACAAGTATAAAGGCAAAACTTACAGTGGCAGACTATAGCTATATGCTTTCAACATAATCACAGACAGACTGCAACATGGTTAACTGTTCAAATTTGTATGACTAATTTAACTTATTTTTGGAAGAATAGACTGTACTCAGCCTGGTGCTTACTCCTGTGAAGTTGCATATTGTATGTTATTGCCTGGTTAGCAGCTGTCTGTCCAATGAGGTGTCAACCATAGTGACAGACAGCATGCAGTAGCATCTCATTCTCAGCATCACATATTTGTTCTTTCTTGTTTTCTTTGCATTTCTAATTGAACTGTTCTCCTGCTTATCCTTCCAGGCCATAATGTCCTGGGTATGGAAAACATTTGTGCCAGTATGGTGGCACATTCAGCCAGTTAATAGGATCATAGTAGGTTACTAGGCTAATGGCCCTAGAGCCCTTATAAGCCTATCCAAGTGCAACCCCTGTTCCCAAGAATATCAAGGTATTAAGTGGAACTAAGCTGACAACTGCTGCCCTGTCCAAGTAGGACACAGATGAAACTCCAGGGGTGAATTTGTGGTTTCCCATCCAATCATCCAAATTATGCTTAAATAGGGTCAGCAATGGGCTCTGCCTCACCTGAGCTGGAAGTTTGTTCCAGAGGAAAGTTAAGCTCTGTGAGACATATCTGTCTCTCCAGCAAATCCTGTTGATGTCACATACGGGTCTATATTGAAACATCAAATGCTGAAAACAGCGAATGATGTTTCATTGACACATTTTCAGCGAAAGCTGAAAATGTCGGAGCCACAGAACAACAATTTCTTTCCTAGGGAAAGAAATCACTATTCCAACCAAAAAAAAAAAAACATTAAACACTTCCAAACACATACACAAGTACCCTAACCCTAATTGTAGCCCACCCAAAAAAACAGTAAACAACTCAATATACATATACACGTAACCCAACCATACATCTAATGGAAAAAAAAGTAAACATTTTAAAACATATGTACTTACCCTAACCTGCACCCTAACCCTAAGGTCAGTAACTCTTGCACATTCACGTAACAGTTCCAAACACATACACAGATACCTTAACCCTAATTGTACCCCCCCAAAACAAAAGTAAACAGCTGAAGACACATACACACGTAACTCAACCATACATCTAACGCAAAAAAAAAAAAAACAATAAACACTTTCATACATATGCACTTCACTAACCTGCACCCTAACCCTAAGGTCAGTAACTGCTGCACATTCATACTCGGGAGCTATACCGACAAGGGACCACACTACACTGCAGAACCCGGCAAAGCAACAAAATGGTCAAGCAACTTCTTTACCAGGGAAAGAATTCACTGAACAGCCACTTCGTTGTTTTGCCTGTTCGCTCTGTATGTGTCGATGAAAATGCATTCGACAAAATGCATTTTCAATGCTTTAATAGGAACCCGTCACATACTAGGTTGAGTTCCCTACAGTGAGTGCATCTTATACCATTTGATTTACAAATGTGCACCATTTCCATTAGAGCAGGATCTGAGATAGCTTTCTATGCAAGGCAGAGGTCAACTCTGAGTACTCTGGAAGACACAGAGAATAGTGACAGTGATTTCAGTTTGCCAATGTATGACATATGCTGAAGACCCTGAATTTCTTTGTAAGAAACCTATGAGGTTTTTTGAGTTGCTGCAGGTGCCTGGTAAGGTACATACCAAAGGTAGCATTGTACTCTATTATTGGTCTGATGAGTGAGGAGTATACAGGGGGTTATAACCTTTTTTGTTCTGGATGCAATGCCCTTACTTATGAGGTGGGTAAAGTAGAAAGCCTTTCTTACCACATTGGAGAAGTGGCAGTCAAATGAAAGGCTGCTGTCAACCTGTGTGCTGAAATCTCTCATCACTGATTGCATGCTTAGGGTGTTGTTATTAATGTGGTAATCTCCAGAAATGTCTCCCTTCCTGAAGGGGATGATAATGCATTTATTGCATCAAGTTTTAGCCCATGACTTTGGCACCAGTCATTTGTCTAAATCCCTCTTGTAGGATGTTGACATCATCTGGAAACTTAACGAATGCACCAGGTTTGCAATCATCAGCAAACTTTGTGAGCCAAAGGCCTTTTGTTTTAGCCTGTACAACCGAGAATTAGATTCCAGATAATAGCGACCCAAGCACAGATCGTTGTGGAACACCACTGGTTACTGGTCTGCTGGTGCAGGTAGACTCACCTATTTTGACTGTGTGCATTCTACTGGTCAGCCAGTTTTTAACCAACCTGACAATATACATGTTGACCTCCAGCTAGATGAGTTTATCAATGATGCAAGAATAGTGTTAAAGGTCTTGGCCAGGGTAGGCAGTATACAAGGATTTGCCTTTGTCCATGGCTTTGGTGACTGTCTCAAAGAAGTCCACCAAGATCAAAAGGCAGGATTTCCCTTTAACAAAGCCAAACTGGGTTGGTGAAGTGTTTGTAGGTCTCCTATGTCTTTGTTGATAAGGTCCATGATTATTCTTTCCATAGCCTTGCAGACTAGGCTGAGCAGGCTTATGGGTCTATAGTTCCTAGGGTCTGTGGTGGTGCTTCCTTTATGTAACAGGATGATGATTGCTGTTTTCCATTCAGCAGGTACAAAACAAGTAGTTAGAATGTGGTTAAAAAATAATACCCAGTAGTGCAGCTAGTTCCTGTTTACTCTATTTAGAACACAGCCTGGGATATTATCAAGTCCCATTTATGCTGTGTTTTTTGCTTTGGAGAGAGCATTTTCGACCTGCTACTTGGATATACTAGGTGGAGGCCAGGTAGTAGGGATCCTTTGGGGGTTATGTGGTGGGGATAGAGCAAATACATTTTCACTGAACCTGTCAACTAGCTGGTTGACTATTTCTGTAGGTTCAGTATATGTGGTGCCATTAACAACCAGTTCTGCGCAGAGCTGGTTTTTTTTCTTTAAGAATTCTGACATAGCTAAAGAAGGCCTTATGGTTATCCTCAGTGAAATAGGCTAATTTGTATTCATAGTTAGCGTTAGACTCCATTACAATGTGTCTTATTTGTTTGTGTAGCCAAAGAGGTTAATGCTTCCAGTTCAGAGACCATTCCTTCCTGCTCTTGGACAGCAATTTCTTTCTCTTACTGTATAACCTGTTAATGGCGGATGTCCACCTGGCAGGCTTGTTCTTTCTTGAGGATCTTGTTCTGATACTATCAGGTACAGTTGAGTCAATACATTTGTATAGATGCTAATACAAGGCATTGGTGTAAATCCTAGTATAGGTGTCCATGCCATCAGTGAGGGCAGGGGCTATGCAGCTATTAATGCCATCACATATTAGGTTGCAATTGGCTTTGGAGAAGTTTTTTTTAGTCTAGTTGCTGCTAATGGGGTGAGGGCAGATGTTATTGTTACTTCTAATGAAACTCATTTATGATCAGCCCTCACCAGGGAAGGCTGCGCACATGGGGTGGTGCATCGATCACCCATGTTACTGTACACCAAATCCAGAATGTGTTGGCCCCTTGTGGGCATTTCAAACAGCTGGTCCAGGGAATTGGAGTTAAAACCCAGTCTGTGTGACTGCACAGATGTCAGCATCTTCTAAGGTGAGGGCTGCTTTTAGTGAGCGCAGTTTCAGGTTTAGACTCTTAGCATTTAGCAGCATAACCTTGAGGTTACTTTTTGAAGATATTTTTACATTAGGAATTTTGTTGTGACATTGCCTAAAAAGGCACTGTGGAGGAAGCAAGAGCCTTAGCCATTAACTAAAATCCAGAGGTGACAGATGAACATCATCTCTGGCAAAGCAGCACAGTCTATCTACCTTGTCATCCCAGGCTGACAGGTAATGATCCCCTTAAAATGACACCAGAGACTAAGCCAATTGTTGAAATCAATAATTTTTTTGTTAATACTGTGGTATCGTCTTAGGTGAAGGTAGTATATTATTCAAGGCTAGGATCATACCTGCCTGAGACACCTATTCAGAGAGCTCAGCCATGTATCTCTTCATATAGTAAAATGAGATACATCTCAAGTCATTCACACCAACATGAACTATGATGGAGTCATAATGGTACTTGTTGTGGAGAAACTTGAGTGAGTTTGTGATCTGATGAATCTAGGCACCTGACAGACAGCAAACCGTGACCTTCTCCTTGTTCAGCCTATTTAGTGTTCCACATCTGTGAGTCTCACTATAGAGTCACCTATGACCAAAACAATGGTTTAGATGTGATTTGCCTTAGGGGCTTGTTTGGTGAGGCATTTGTGCATGTGGTTTTATGTGTACTGAGTGCTGTAGGTACTATATTACGCATAACATGTTTGTGTTTTGGAAGTCTTGGTGTTTAGGTAAATTTCTGGTGAGTACCTCTGCATATGATGGTTTATGTCTTGAGAGCATGGATTGTGCAGGAGGTGTAGTATGTGAGCTGACATCCTGTTCAGTGTCACTGTTCTGTGAATGAGAGAACAAGGATTCCAAATGCTTAATGTATATGCATCTCTCACAAATTAAGCTTGAGTGGCTTAGGATTAGTGGGTTGTCAGTGAACATGAGGCAATTGCTAAGCTGTCTTAGGATACCTATGTCAATCAGGCTTGTTTGTAGTTCCTGTAGGAAGACTGGAATGGTTTTATTGTTTAATGGCTTCCAGATAGTGCAACATATCATAGAAAAGCTCCAGATATGTATGGCAGCATTTAGGTGCTAAACTCTAGGAGCTTCTAGTGTTGGTAATAGTGTGGGAACTAGAAGTCAGATGACCCGATGTATGTGATGTCATTCTGTACAGAAATAATTTTTTAATATTAGAGGAGACTGAGGTCTCAGGGGCAGTCTTTTCTTGGAAACCTGACTAGAAAGGCCATCACCCACATCATCTTGCATTGTGGTAGTGAATAACTTAAATTGGGAACAGCAATTATTTTAATCAATCAGGAATAGATAGTGAGATTAGCTACATACTGTTTTTTGTATCTGTGTGAAACTTTCCATCAGTGTTGTTTTTAATATTTCCTGTGGCTGAAACTATGGTGTTTACTGTAAATAGATATTTCGTATTTTCATGTTCCGTTATTATTTATTATAAAATATATTTAAAGTTTTTATTGTGACTGGTTCCTTTCAGAAAATATTTCAGCTTTGAGAATATTTGCATGTATTTATTTGATGATAACTTTGGCCACTCCTGAAAGCCAATTGTTTGGTCAACATAACCATTTGTATTAATGTTTATAGGCTCATAGGACCATATGAGGTTACTAGGCTAATAGCCCCGGGGGCCGTTACAGGCATAGCCAAGAGTTTATCCCCAAAAAGGAATGCTCAGTCAGCATCTCTCACCCCTGTCAATGAGGGACACAGGTGGAACTCCGGAACAAATATGTGGTTTCCCATCCACTCCTCAAGGTTGTGCATGAAGGGGGTCAGCAATGTACTCTGTTTGAAGTGCATACATCTAGGCCTTTAGAGTGGGTAATGCGCGAGGAGTTAGACTTACAGATATGGAGCATCTCTAGCAGGACAGGGTCCGAGGTTGCCTTGTAGGCGAGACACATATCACCTGCAATCTGTACAATACTGAGTAGAGTAATAGTGATTTGAGCCTGTCCACATAGGAGAGATGGAGGCCATGGATTCTCGTTGTGAGGTATTTCTGTGGCCTTTCTAGCTGGTGCAGGTGGTTGTAGAGGTACATACCAAATGGGCCATTGTACTCAATGATTGGCCTAATGAGGAAGGAGTACTGAAAGGTAATAACCACCTTTTTTCTGGATGCAATCCTTTTACTTATGAGATAAACCAAGTAAAAGGCTTTTCAGACCATGGCCGCTACATAATGGTCGGCTGTGAGATTGTTGTCAACCTGTGTACCCAGATCTCTCACCACAGGTTGTGTGCTTAGCGGGTTGCTATTGATGTGGTAATCAGTAGGGGGCAATGTTTTTGCCGAATAGTATAATAATACATTTTTTTTGCATTTAACTTAAGGCCATGAGTTTGGCACCAGTCATTTGTTGCTGTCAGACCCTCCTGTAGTATGCTAATATCATATAGGGAGTCAATGACAGCACCCAGCATACAGTCATCAGCAAACTTGGTCAGCCACAGGCCTTTTGACTTTGCCTGGACCTCTGAGAAATAGATGCCAAACAGTAGGGGTCCAATGTCTGATAATATATGGGCACTTGTCCCAAAAAATTTTACATCCACCTTTCTTCCCTTCCTTATCTTTCCTCTGATTTTCCCTATATGATATTACTCTGATTGTTTCCTGATTTTCCATATTGTCCCATACTCCCATTTCCACCCTTTTATCTAGTCAAAAGATAGATTTAAATGTTGCAGTGTCCATTTGCATTGTGTCAACTACTTTTCTACACATCAGTGGTTTTATGCATTCATCAACGTGCTAACAGCCAGTCAAGGTGTATTCCTACATGATGGATACTTACCATGCATGTGGTATGTCTTAGTCACCAAAGCGGTCATGTTGCCTCACCTTAGACCCTGTTTTAGCTGCTAAAGGATTTCTTAATGAGCTATGATTTGCAAATAGCTTTTTATCTTAGTTAATCATTAATGCTTTTAGTGCCTCATTGCATACAGGAGGTAAACAACAGACAACTTGAACTAGTTACAGCCACCATGTCTCTCAATCCCAGATATTAACTAACAAAACCACAAAACTAATGAAAACAAAAAAAAAAACATTAAAAACATAATATTCTTCCTGTCTGTAGAAAAATGGCTAACCAACAGCCAACTAATTCTAACCCCCCCCAAAAAAAAAATAAAGCTACTACTTTTTTTCAAAAATTAATCTCAAAACAACCTTCGCTATTTCTTCCCTCGACAATAAAATCATACAGCCTGACCCAGATACTAAGCTTCTTGGTGTTATTATTGATGACATATGATGTAAGATTTCATACCCATATTCAGCAGTGTATGAAAAGGACCAATCAAAAACGCGGCCTACTCTACAGACATAAAAAATACCTAGCCCCTGACTCTAGGCAGAAACTAGCTCAGGCCTTCCTCTTTCCATGTCTACATTATGCCTCCCCCATCTTTTCACATCTACAATCTACCCTTCTGGCTAAACTCTGTCAGTCATACTATAGTGTTGCAAGATTTTCTAGTAACCAGCCCTACAAATCTCATCACTGCCATGCACTAAAACAAGTCCAGTGGCATGACTTCCTCCAGAACCTGCTTTACTTCCAGCTGCAAATGATTCAAACTCTACTCTTAAAACCCCTTTTCTATCCTGCTCTATCCTCACTAATATCACATTACTCCCCTCCCAAAACTCTTCGCAGCTCTGACCAGCTCCTTCTGGACACCTATAAACCAAACAAAAACATTGGTAAACCTCTTTACAAATACTGTATGTGTGTACATATCTATCTACATCTATCTTATCTTTCTATCTATCTTTATCTATCTATCTGTAAATCTTCCCATTTTTAATTATTTATGATACTGCTTTTATTTGTAAAGTTGTCATGCTAATAAAATATAAATTACATAAAAAGGCTTATGAATGTAAAGCTATGTTTATGATGTACTGAAGGCTGTTAAGGTAGGTTGTAAAAAAGGTAAGCAAAACAGACAATATTCTAATTTATGGATAATTGTTGCCTGTACCTGATGATATTTTAGCATGTCATATATGACTAGGTTATTTCATGTGAGGTCAGCATGACAATGTGGTATACTGAGAATTCAAATAAAAGTCATGTGTATTTCTTTGTGCCTTTACTGTTTCTATTATGCTACAGTCAGAATATTTGACTTTTTATTATTACATATATTCACTTACTTATTGTTCAATTTATTTATCTTGGCTTTTGCTCTGCTTAGCCTCTTCTTTCCACCCAAATACTATGTTTTTTGTTTGTTTGTAAAATTAAATTCCAGATGTATAAGTCATTTACTAAGTTGACAAAGGTTCTGTTTAAAAGCTATTGCATGTCACTGGTTGATAAGGAAAAGTATCAGAAGAGAAGGCTGTCTGCATTTAGCAGTGCTTGTGAAGTTGGGAACACATGATAATGTTTGGGAGTGTACTTACAAAAAAGAAACAAAAGAATAGCCATAGTCTTGGGAAACTTCTGAAGTAGTGGCATAGAATGGAATGTGGAGGATCATACACAATTGTTGAAGGTCCTTGCAAAGTGCAAAACACTTGATAAATTACTTGACTGGTCTTTGAGAAGTTGTGCGCCATATTAGTTTTTATGATGTAAGACTGCTGGAACCACATCAATGGCACTGAAAACATTACCTATTATTAGCCCTTTGTGCTGCTGAACATACAGCTGTGGGAATTAAGTGAACTATGGTAATGTCTGTATTTTCTGAACCTGTTCTGGGCATCCACATGTAAGACATATTTTATGAGCCACTTTTTCAATACATCAAGGCAATACACATTAGGAAAGTGTGAAAGTGTGTAGCTAAAGTAAAAGTATATAGGGAAAGTAGGTGTACTGAGTTAGGTGATGGGGATTATTAGATACATTTCTTGCATTACAGGAAATTTCTGTGGCTTATTATTTAATATATCAAATTCATGGCAAAAGGGAATAATAAAGATTTATCACAAAGATTTAATTTAATTTCTTCCTTAATCACTTCACCACAATGAATGATCCAGGATTGAGTTGAAGAAGGACTAAAACAGTAAAAATTCTCATAGCAGGCATTTAATGATAGTCATAAGAGTTCAGGGAAACAAAGATTGTTGTAAACTCTGAGCACAGGATAGCCTGAATTTAGTGTAACTAATACATCAAAACATTATTTACAAGATGCTGACAAGCATTGGTGGTCTGTTCAATTCTTTTTACTAATAAAGATCTAACAGTAATATGAAGCAATGGTGCAGCTAGCAAATGTGTTTTTGGTAGAGAACTGATACATGAATAACTTGAATTTAATATGGATGTTAGCGCACTTGTAATTTAAAGTTGTAGTGCTCGGTATCAATGTGTATATACAGAAGGTTGTTGATGGCTGAAAGATTTCAAGTTAACAAGTTTCAAGATGTACATAGAAGTTAAGACCCAATTTAAATTTTTCAAAGTGAGTGCTGCAAGGTTATTGTGCCTGAACTTATAACTGCATCGGATAAATGATTGCTCAACAAGCGGCATTTGAAATACATTTATATAGACTGCATTACTGAGTTATTATGTTTTTTCTATGAGGATTTCCATTTACCTTTTCACTATTACTATCTCTTTATTCTTCTGGACTCATTCTGCTAATTCCTATGCAATGTCTCCAGCCAAGTACATGCTGATGTTTCAATCCAAATAGCGCAAGCAGATAAACAAAATGAAAAAGTGCATCGGAGCTGAAACCATGACTTTGCCTGTAAAATTAGTCCAAACAGTGTGAAAACAAGATAATATTTGGTAATTTAAACTTTTAAGTGTTGTTATGGCATGCACACTTAGCCAGGAGAGTTCCCAAGAGCTCCCTTCCCTCCAGTAACTAAACCATACGTGACATTCTTAAGTTAAGGACCCCTCATAAAAACCTGCCCAGTCAATAAAGATCCCATTGCATACTACTCTATCAAGATAGTCTCCACCAAGATGTAGATTACAATATATTTCAACCAACATCCTCAGTCTTCCCTTGCTAACCGCAATAATAAGTCTCACTCTCTCCTCTCTCCTTCAGCTATGGCCTTAACATATAGTGCTTGGCATTCTCCATGTGGGATCATAAGGTGTGGGCATACATTACTCTTTGCGGTCAGTTACTGATAAAGGCACCTCACACAACTGACCTGCTTAAATGGGGGTTGGTGATAGGTATCTTTCCAGCCTCAGAATTCCTCCTTCCTTCCATTTTAGCTACCATTCCTCACTCTTCCCTTACTGACCACAATAATTAGACTCCCTCTCTCTACACTCTTAAGCTATAGTCCTATTACAGAATGCTTGCATTCTCCCTGTGGGATCATAAGGCATGGGCATGCATTGCTGTTTGCAGTCAGTTACTGATAAAGGCACCTCACACACCCTAACTGCTTAAGTAGGGTTTCTGATAGTTTTCTTTGCAGATCCAGTCTTCCTGGCAAGGTTCTACCTGCTCTGTTTGGCCTTCGGTCTGCTTGGTCTCACTCCGCTCCCCTCTCCTACCCCATATCCCGTCCACCCCCACTACACATAAACTTATACCTCACTAGCCACTCCTCTCTCACACTCAACCAGTTACACAACAATAGCTCTTATCTCCCCTTCCCTATAACAATGTTATCATCTTCATACCCCATCTTTACACACTTTTGCCTGCACTTTCCTTGTACTCACCTACAATGTAACTTCCTACTACTGTCAATTACAAAACTCTCTCTCCTCTTCTATTAATTCAAACCCTCAGCAATACCATTTATTATCACACCATCTACTAATCATACCTAATATTTTCAACACATTGTGTATATTCACTTCCCACATAAATACGTACAACGTTCCCCAAAAACTCAAACATTTCTCAGGTATACCAAACTCTATTCAAATTTCACCAAACTTCACTTACAGTTCTCCTCGCTACTGTATTTCTGTGGAGATATACATCTTAACCCTGGTCTAAACTATGCTCAGCTACAGCACATAAGCACCACCACTCTGCCACACAGATCAAACATGATATTGTCCCTTAGCAACTCTAAATTCCTCCTCCTTAACATTAATGTCAGGAGAATAGTCAATAAAATACAGGACCTACATGCCAGCTTATCACTCTACTCCCCCAATATCACAGTTCTTATAGAAACATGGTTAAAACCTGAAATTCCCAACAGTACAATTCTTTCCCCAGGATAAAATATGCATAGACATGACAGGAAAAATAAGCTTGGAGGTAGTTTAGCCTTATTGTATGTACAAAACTTAAATGTACAGCTCATGGAACTAAGCTTGCCAGAATTCAACAGCATTGAGCTACTATTTAGCAAACTTGAAATAAACCATAACAAATCTTTAATCATAATAGCTGCATATATTCCCCCAGGCACTAGTCCAAATATACTTGAGGACCTCTTACACTGGATTTCATAAACATTCCCTCAGGAAACCATTATAGTGGGTGACTTCAGTATCAACTGGAACTCTTATAACTTCAATAATCCCACTTGCCATATTAACCTATGTGGATTTACCCAGGTCATACAGTCCCCAACAAGAATCAACAAAGTAACCAAAAGGCAATCAATTCTTGACTGGATTCTCACTAACAAACCAGCCCAAATCAACCAATCAGGGTGTCTCCCAGATAGCATTAGTGATCATCTCTCGACATAACTAGTCAGTCATAAATATTTGTTTACCAGGAAAGTGCAACTGGGACAGAGCCCACTTTCAGTGGTGGCCTGGGAGAAACACTCCAGACACGTCTTTGGAATGTGGAAGGAAACCGGAGGTTCTGGAGGAAACCCACATTAATGCAAGGGGGACATGCAAACTCCACACAGAAGGCACCCCATCGAATAAGCAAAAAAAAAAAAAAAAAACAAAACAAAAAAAAAAACGTCAATGCCCAAACATTCAACTCCATCTTACAAAGCTGTGAATGGACTCCTCTAAAAATACTACCCTTAGACACTGCAGTGCACTATTTCAATACTACATTCCTCAACATATTAAACACATTAGCCCCATGACATACAACCAGAGTGAAATCTATCACTGTTCCCTGACTGAAAACAGACACTAAACATCTGCTCAAATTATGAGGCAATGCCTGGACAGTATGGCATACTAACAAAAACCGAGATACTCCTTGAACAATTCAGACAACTCAGAAATAAATCTAAAGCACAGGTCAAACTAGAGAAAAAGAATTACTATACTGCTTTTCAGAAAAAGCACCATAAAAATCCTGAAAATGTTTGGTCCTCCATAAATAAGCTCCTGCAACCAGACCAATCTACTACACCACTCCCATCAACCACCACCAACAACAACAGAATAGCAGAACAATTTTACCTGTTTCTTCAAAAATACCATGCACTCACTCACTAAAAAACACTGTAATAACCTTTGCACAGTATCTGCTATACCCACTGATACAACTGACACCTTTTTATTTAAACCTGTTAATACTTACACCATAAAAAAGTTACTCTATAAACTCAAGCCTGCATCTCCATCAGCTGATAACCTTCCCTCAAAATTCCTACAAATTGCCACAGATGCCATCTCCTATCCTGTGTCCATTCTCATTAACTGATCCATAACCGAGCAATATATACGTGTAATCTGGAAAATATCCTACTTAATTCCACTGCACAAAGGTGACACCTCTACTGAGTTTTCCAACTACAGACCATATCTAACTTATCACCTCATCCAAAATCTTAGAAAAATATATCCATATACAACTCTTAAACTATCTCTTATCCAATAATATCCTACTAGCACACGGTATTGTTTCTGTCCTAACCACAGTACCACCAATACTAGCAATCTTCACAGAAATTAAGTACATCCTGTTTCCTCCATCTTCTTAGACTAATACAAAGCATTTGATACTGTTTCTCATCAGAAGCTATTCATCAAACTCTCCACTCTAAAACTTAGCCTTTATTCACTCACATGGGTCCAAAGCTACTTAAATAACTGACAGCAAGTTGTCATGTGTCAACAAAACCTCTCTTCCCTCTTACCTGTTCCCATAGGGGGTTCCCCAAGGTTCAGTTCTAGGTCCCCTACTATTCACTATCTTTACTAACAAGCTCCATACAGCTACTTCTCTAGCTTTTATTGTCCAATACACTGATGACTCCACTGTCATCTGCACTGCACCTACCATAGAAGAACTCCAAGCAAATACACAACAGTCATTCCTAGCCATTGAAGTCTGGTTGTCAGACTTTCAACTAATTCTGAATCCATCCAAAACTAAACTCAGGTTATTTCACCCTACCACATCTTATGCCCCTCCAACATCATCCAAATACATTCCACCAATAATAAAATAATATCAATCTTAGATCCAGCAAAAGTGTGCTAATAGACAACAAATTAAGATTTGATTGTCACCTTTCCCAATCTATCAAAAAGGCGCACTCAAAACTAGGTGCCCTGTACAGATTCAAACCATTCCTCACAGTCACCATTAGACAGGCTATTGTCAGAACTCATCTACTCCCCACATTGCTATATGCATCCCCAATCTTTACCAATTTAAAGAAAACTGTTCTGGTCAAATCTGAAACCTGCTACAATAAAATTTCTAAATTTGCAACTAACTCTCCCCACAGGTCTCACCACTGCACTGCCCTACAACAACTCAATTGGCTAGAACTAACTATACACAACTTCTTATTGCTCACAAACTGATACACCTACCTGACAAAACACCTGCCTTTCAAACACTGCTCCAACCCTATGCCAGCTCTAGAGTGCTCAGATCCTCAAATAAATCCGTACTCTAGGTAACCAAGCCTAACAACACAGCCGGGGACTCCCTGTACTCTAATTATGTCTCTAAACTTTGGAATACAATACCATAACATATCATTACCCCTGCTGACCCACCCAAATTTAAAAACCTACTTAGGACCTTCCTTGATAACAAATGGCTTTACCCATATTCTACCCTGGACTAAATCATTTACAAACCTCCTTAACTAGCCAAAACATTTCCTCTCTATACACACACATAGATACCTAATCTTATAGACTTATTTCCTACACTTCTTTCGCTCACCCCATACTTATAAGCTGCTATCTCACACCCCCCTCTACTTCTGACACTACATCTGCCTCACCATAGATATACACTACTCTCACTTCTCCACTTACTTACTGTTCTAATGGTGTTTTAAATAACCACTGCTGTCTTGACCCATAAGTAATATGACTGCAGTAAAGGCAATGCTGTAAGGAGTATCAGTCACTCTATACCTCATGTTATATTATTGTAACTGTACATCAATGCATATAAGTTATTATGTTGTCTTGTATTTATAAAGGATGTTAAAACCAATATAACGTCTGTGTATGTCTGTTTTTTTAAAAACATATTATTATGTAATAAAAATATGTAATGCTCAACTACCTACTCAGCTTTTGTTTTAATTTCCGTCTTTAAAATGTCCGTGGAGCTTTTCTCCCCGGGCCTCCACTGAAAATGCTTTATGTCCCAGTCGGACTTTCCTGGTAAACAAGTCATAAATAAATAAATAATAATAAAAATTTAGGCATGCAGAAAATGCTACCAAAAATGTATTCTTTTGAGTACCTTTTTAACATGTATATTAAAAGAAAAAGAACATTTTTAATGATCTTGTGAAATGGGTGGGCTACAGAATGTATTTTTCATTATTATCACACTGTCTAGACCAACAAATAGCACTTTTTCCCTCTGCACTCTACAATTATATTTTTTAATTACCTCCTATGATCCTGTGATGTTAATTCATCTTTCACATATTTCACTCAAACTTGTCATACCTTAGAATACTGGCATAATATTAGAACATGAAACTGTAGTCCTTTATTATACTGTTCTTGTGTAGTATGGCACCTCCAAAGAAACTCTTGGCAAATATATGTAAACTGCAAAATAATAAAAAAGATCCAGGCCACCAATGAAGGCAAAATAATTTTTATATAGACACACAGATAAGCACATTCGTCTTGAGGCAAGACTTCTTCAGATAAACAGCACAAGTGCTACACATTGCTTATAAAGCTCCCACAATTACAAACAATTAAGATTTAAAGAACTACACACAGGTAAAAATCTGATGATGTAATGAATATACAATGTTGTAATAAACAGTACATATCTACCATACCTTCATATAACTCAACATGAGAGTACACAAATAATAAAAATACAATAATGATGCCCCACCTTGCATCAATATGTATAGTCAAACTCTGACTGCTTTGGCTATCAAAACTGGCTTAATGCTGACATACTCATTAAGACCAGGTGGAATATTTGCCTTCAGCCTAAGCTGCCACTTCAACTCTCTGTTCAACAATATGTTTTTCATATCACCACCCCTAAAATTGTTTTTAATAACATCAATAATGCCAAATTTAAAACCACAAAAGGAAGAGCATACAACTGAATGCTTGAACAAAGCACTAGTATCTTTACCAATACGTATGTCGTGCATGTGCTCATACATTCTATCTTTAAATGCTCTTTCAGTTTTTCCTATATAGAATGCAGAGCACCTCACACACACGGCCAAGTATACTAACATCCTAGTGTTGCAGTTACCTTTGCAAAATCTTACAACACTATTAAGTCCATTGCTCAAACATATACAGTCATCCTTAATAATATAGGAACATTGGCTACAATTGCCGCAAGAACTAGTGGCCTTTTTTATTATTTTGGCATTACTATCCACCTGTTTGAACATTCTTTTGAAGTTTTTTTTCCTGTCCTAAAGGTGAAAGTGGGTTTTAACCCTACAACTTCATACAAAACCTTATTGTTTTTTTGCACACTCCAGTTAGCTCTAACTATTTGAGTAAAAATATCAGAAAACATGTTAAACTCCGTGACACAAGCCCCATGAAAATTTCTATCTGCATTGTGTTTCATCACAGTAGTAAAACGTTGACCTATCAGAGCCTTATATTTCGTACCCCATCCCCTGTAGACTTCACGCAATACTTCATACACCAAGTCTATGGGATACCCCCTTTCTAAAAATTTTTTACCAAGGAAAATAAATTCTCCCATTAAATCATTAAAGTCTGAAGTCATCCTTGCTATTCTTACTGCTTGTCCTTTGATGAGACTTCTTTTTTGGAATAAAGGGTGATGACTAGCGTAGTGCAGGTAGCTATTACACCAGGTACTTTTATGATAAATCCTGGATTTAAATCCTTTGTTAGTTTTAAAAATAGTGATGTCAAGATAATTAATACTAACCTCATACCATGTGTGTGTGTGAAAGTAAGAAAAGTGGTACTAGTGTTCAAATATTGCATGAACATCTCAAGAGTGTCCTTTGTCCCTTCCCATAATCCAAAAATATTGTCAAGAAATCTCAAATATAACCTTATATTTTCTTGGAAGGGACTATTGAACACATACCTATTCTCCCATTCTAACATCACTAGGTTAGCATATACAGGGGCACATGCTGCCCCCATAGCTACCCCACTAACCTGCTGAAAATATTCTCCCTGAAAGCTTATATAATTATAGTCAAGTATGACCTCCAAAAGCTTCAAAATTAAAGAAATATGGTCTTTAGATAAAGAAGAATATTTATTAACGCTGTCACTGAAATATTCATACCCTTCAGATCGTGGAATACAGGTAAATAAATCTTTAAAATTTGGAATAATAGGATTAAGTTGTCTCAAATACTGATAAGTTTTACTATCAATCCTATTCTCCACCAAATATTCCTCCAAAAGGGAATCTATTCTCCTGTAAGCAATATGAATTTCATTTATAGAAACAGGAGAATATATAGTAGTGTCAAGCAAAATGTTGGTAATTGCATTATTGTATTCTTCAATACCATATAACACAACCCCAATGTTTTGGGGGGGGTTCTCAAAGTACATAAATCTATTACAGAACCACCTTTTAGACCTATAGTTTCTGCCAGAAACTCCAAAACTTATCCCTTAGCAATATATGTTGACCACTGCACTAAAGACATTTTAGCTAAAACTGACATCTTATTAAGGATTCCTGGGAATTCCTTAGTAAATTGACTAATGATGTGTGGAGCAAAAATTGTAGTTTCCTCACTATTGACGTTAAAGATTTATTTACCTGTATTCCACAATGTGAAGGGTATGAATATTTCAGTGACAGCGTTAATAAATATTCTTCTTTATCTAAAGACCATATTTCTTTAATTTTGGAGCTTTTGGAGGTCATACTTGACTATAATTATATAAGCTTTCAGGGAGAATATTTTCAGCAGGTTAGTGGGGTAGCTATGGGGGCAGCGTGTGACCCTGTATACGCTAACCTAGTGATGTTAGATTGGAAGAATAGGTATGTGTTCAATAGTCCCTTCCAAGAAAATATAAGGTTATATTTGAGATTTCTTGACGATATTTTTTGAATTATGGGAAGGGACAAAGGACACTCTTGAGATGTTCATGCAATATTTGAACACCAGTACCACTTTTCTTACTTTCACACACACACATGGTATGAGGTTAGTATTAATTATCTTGACATTACTATTTTTAAAACTAACAAAGGATTTAAATCCAGGATTTATCATAAAAGTACCTGTTGTAATAGCTACCTGCACTACGCTAGTCATCACCCTTTATTCCAAAAAAGAAGTCTCATCAAAGGACAAGCAGTAAGAATAGCAAGGATGACTTCAGACTTTAATGATTTAATGGGAGAATTTATTTTCCTGGGTAAAACATTTTTAGAAAGGGGGTATCCCATAGACTTGGTGTATGAAGTATTGGGTGAAGTCTACAGGGGATGGGGTACGAAATACAAGGCTCTGCTAGGTCAACCTTTTACTACTGTGATGAAACACAATGCAAATAGAAATTTTCATGGGGCTTGTGTCACGGAGTTTAACATGTTTTCCAATATTTTTACTCAAATAGTTACAGCTAACTGGAGTGTGCTAAAAACCAATAAGGATGTATATGAAGTCGTAGGGTTAAAACCCACTTTCACCTTTAGGACAGGAAAAACTTTAAAAAAATGTTTGAGCATGTGAATAGTAATGCCAAAATAATAAAAAAGGCCACTAGTTATTGCGGCAATTGTAGCCAATGTTCCTATATTATTAAGGATGACTGTATATGTTTGAACAATGGACTTAATAGTGTTGTAAAATTTTGCAAAGGTAACTGCAACACTAGGATGTTAGTATACTTGGCCGTGTGTGTGAGGTGCTCTGCATTCTATATAGGAAAAACTGAAAGAGCATTTAAAGATAGAATGTATGAGCACATGCACGACATATGTATTAGCAAAGATACTAGTGCTTTGTTCAAGCATTCAGTTTTATGCTCTTCCTTTTGTGGTTTTAAATTTGGCATTATTGATGTTATTTAAAACAATTTTAGGGGTGGTGATATTAAAAACATATTGTTGAACAGAGAGTTGAAGTGGCAGCTTAGGCTGAAGGCAAATATTGCACCTGGTCTTAATGAGTATGTCAGCATTAAGCCAGTTTTGATAGCCAAAGCAGTCAGAGTTTGACTATACATATTGATGCAAGGTGGGACATCATTATTGCATTTTTATTATTTGTGTACTCTCATGTTGAGTTATATGAAGGTATGGTAGATATGTACTATTTATTACAACATTGTATATTCATTACATCATCAGATTTTTACCTGTGTGTAGTTCTTTAAATCTTAATTGTTTGTAATTGTGGGAGCTTTATAAGCAATGTGTAGCACTTGTGCTGTTTATCTGAAGAAGTCTTGCCTCAAGACGAAAGCACTTATCTGTTTGTCTATATAAAAGTTATTTTGCCTTCATTGGTGGCCCAGATCTTTTTTATTATTTTGTATTTTGTGAAGTTTCTCGGTTTTATTGTATGCTTTGACAAATATATGTAAACAATATTAAAACTGTATACTGTGTATATCATATATTTTAAAACCTATCAGACGAACCTGACTGTGGTCTCAAATATGACAAACACAGCAAACGTCATCATAATTATTAATATCTAGAACCAACAAATAACATTACCTATAGAAATGCTTATGATGCTGTTCATCATCTGAATACTCTGAATATTATTTTAAACTTTAACATAATATAATTTGCATTTTTCTATGCACAAGTGACTTATTTGTACTAATGCCCTGATATGTGATATTGTTTGTGAAATGTGTTTGACTATAACCTGTTTTATTGCATTAACAAATACAATGTTTGCACTGACTTCAGATTAAGTTATGGTTGATGAGGAACCTTTGACCATCATCACCACCCAGTCAACAAATAACATGTATATATGCATGTGTTTGTGTGAATGCGTGTGTGTGTGTGTGTGTGTGTGTGTGTGTGTGTGTGTGTGTGTGTGTGTGTGTGTGTGTGTGTGTGTGTTTCTTTGTGCTCTATGAAGCACTCAATTGAACACTGTGGGAGCTATAGACATTTCTGGGGGACAGCACATAGCTAATTAGCAATATCTTCTTCCCTAAACTGCCACTTTAGCTTTGGTCACAAGACTGCTCTCCATGCTGTGGTCCTTGTGAAAAAAAAAAAACATGAGCAGTAGAGGGGTATGTGAATTTGAAATGCTTAGTAAAATGCAGAAGCATTACAAGATAAAGCTTCTGTGTTATACTAAACCATTCTGAATCCCAGGCTTAGCCTTTTCTTAACTATATGTCACTATGGTTGCTTGTTATAACAGAAATACAAATAATTGCAGTGAATAATATATCAGAATTCACAAAATTTACAGCATATAACAGTAGGAAAAAATGCTACAAAATTTGCATTTGATTGTAGGATTTTCTGTGGCTTCTTTGTTACTGTCATATTATGGCTAGTACTTTATATATCTATCTTAAACTGGAAACAATATAAGACTTCATTTTTATAGAAAGACAGCAGTTTTTTGGTATTTTGGCCCACTGCACCTATCTAGTCATAATACACCCACATCACCTTCAACTATAGGATGTCATTGAGATGTAGGAAGAAAGAGGTATAGGTAGTAATACCCCTCATGGAAGTATAGACAGCATACCAAATACCAACAAAATGACTTTTGTATGCTCTTCTAGGTCATCATCTTCATCTAAACAGCACTGCAAAGATTGTTCCAAGTGAACATTTTTCAGCAAATTATGGACTCTTCCTTTTACTTTTATTATTTATTTAACATTTGTTTACCAGGGAAGTCCAACTGGGACAGAGCCCACTTTCAGTGGTGGCCTGGGAGAAACACTCCAGACACATGTCTTTGGAATGTGGGAGGAAACTGGAGGTCCTGGAGGAAACCCACATTAATGCAAGGGTGACATTCAGACTCCACACAGAAGGCACCCCAGCTGAGAATCAAACCAGAGAGCCTCTTGCTGCGAGCCAACAATGCTAACGCTGCACCACTGCATTATCTTTACGTATACTTAAAACATTTTTTTAGTATGGACTACAACTGCTGTCTACAAGACCTACAACAACATGTATCTTGTTTCATCTATTGTTCTCCACTGTAGACATTCTCTGTAATCTATAATGTACACCGTTATGTTATAAGCAAGTCAGTCTAGTTTACTAGGGAAAGATGTTTTCTCTTTGATAAAGTGTGTAACCAGCTTTTGCTCTTTACTTCAACTGAAGCATAAAAAGATTATGTGAAAAAATATTTATTAAAAAGAACAGTAGTATTGTTGTTGTATTTTACTTTTAAAGTCTACAACTTTTTTAACAAATATTATGCAATGCATATATATAATGTAATACAAAAATCTCTATATATTAGCATCTTTTATTACAGAGAGCAGAATGCATAGGAAATATTTAAATCATAAAGCTGCTATTATGATTGTAAATAGCATTGCTTAAAAAGTGTTGCAAGGGTTCATTTTTTCATGGCTATCTCTACTCAGTCAAAAGCATATATGGTCTATTACAGACACTTGGCAAGTCCACTGGACATGGATGATTTAAAATGAACTCTGTAAAACCTCCTTGATTTTCTGACAGCGTTGTAACCAGGGAACTGTTTTCTCCGTAGACACTATATCGTTTTAGAAGAACAAAGCGGTATGAATGAAAAGAATAAGTAAAGAAATGAGCGAGCGGCTTAAGCTTTCACATCTGCTGCTCTTCTGAGAAGGAGGTCAGGCTCCTCTTGCTATTATCATTCATAGGATGAAAAGTTTTGTGTTTGGTATGTGCCAAGGTAATTTAGATACTGAAATTGAATGGCATCTCTTCCAACTACGCTGGCGACCTTTATGCATATACATTGCAAAGCTCTTGGCTGTTTAGTAGTGGCAAAAAAAAAAGTCCTTCCAGGTATTTTAGCTTTTTCCCATTATTTAGTAATCTGTGTTATTTCATTTCAGATTATACTCTGTGGGTATGGTTTTATGCAGTTGCTATTGCTAAATGCTTTCCCCTGAGTTTAATGATGTAGTTTAATTATAGAAAAAAACTTCAGGTATCCCTTCTTTTTTTGTTCAACTGCCATGTTGATTCATTTTAATAATATTAATTAAATGGCAGCCTTTACAAATATCTGTATGAAATGCATGCAATAATGCTATTTTCATTTAAAAGCTGTGCTGTTATATTACCGTTAAAAAAACTGTTATGCATTCTAGTATTTTTGCATATCAGGAATTCTTGAAGCATTAAATGTCTACACCAAGCAATACTGTTACAATTGTCAATGTTCTTACAAGATGTATTTCTGAAATCTCTGAAGGAGTAGAGAGACTTACGGCTCCGCTTTATTGCAGTTCTTATGCATAATTATGCTCATGTCCCATTGTAGGAGAGAACTAAGCAACAAGCTGCATGCATATTGTGAATGAAGTGGCAGATGAATGTGCAAACTGCTAAGGGGAGTGACATAGATTCAACATATATTTTAATATTAAGTAGAGTAAAAATACATGATAGATTAGTGTATGCCTCAACATATCACACAGTTACCTGAATAAACTCAATAGGACTTATTTGTGAGTAGACAGTGGTAGCCTGGTATATAACAAGTACGAGAATTGTCTTTAAAAATGTTATAGAATACAGAGTAGTTCTCACAAAACAAGTCCAACAAAGAATGTTCCAGAATTAAACACCATGAGTAATTAAAATACAGATACTGGAAACAATGCTTCATTTGTACAAAAGTATGATTTTTATAAAAAAAAAAAACTAGTAATTGTAAACTCAAAGGCAAACAGATGGTTGGTATATTGAAAGATTTATTCTATTCTGATTTGAATATTTTGAATTTGACAACATTATATCAAAACATATTTGAACATTAATTATTTTATTTCCTGATTGTTGGCTTAATCTAATTCAAGTCAGAGAAGTAGCTGAATCCTTTTTTCTAGCAATCAATTGGAAAAAAGCAATTAAAATAATTCTGGATAGGGTGCCAAAACCCCACTTCATGATGCAGGGGAACAATCACTTATATATAGCATTCACACCTACAGGCAGCTTAGAGGTTTGCATCTGTATCTACAGCATAAGTGGTACATCCACACGTGAGCAATGCAATTACACAACACATGCCTACAAAATTAATTTTATCTGTTGTTCTAGAACATCACCAGCTAAGAAGTACAGCTGTGCAAGTTGAACTTATTATAATAGTAGATGTTTGAATGATTACTGCTGCAGTAGCCTTAGCTATGAGTTATTATCCTGCCAAGGATGTAACAGATAACCTGCTTCCAAAGCTACAGGGCACCTTACATGCTTCCAAACTGTAAAGCAGCTCAAGCTGAGCTGACTAAAAGACAAGTTTGGCCCCAAAGCCATTCATAGCTTTCCTGTCAATAGACAGAAGGAGGCTGACCCCTGAAAGGACAATGCTAGGAACAACAAAATATATGTGTCCACACCCTGGCATAAAAAACACACTAAAAACAAAGAGGGTAGAGAGAGAGAGTGGCTACCGCAGCAGTGATCATTCAAACATCTATTGTTATGGTAAGTCCATGTTATACAACAGTAGTATGTTCTTCATATTGATCACTGCTGCAGTAGCCTTAAGTATATGGATTGATTACCATAGCTAACCATTTTCAGGAGGTGGAAGGAGAATGGTCCAGGAGCCCTTGGAAAATGGTCCTAGCAAAGCTTGATCTAGATCTAGTGAAAGACTCAAGCTTATGGCACTTTGTAAAAGTATGGACAGAGGACGAGTAGCAGTTTATAGAATACATCCAGAATCTAACCCGTTCTAAAATGCCATAGTTAAAGCCAAGGCTCTGGTTCCAGAATCTAACCCTTTCTAAAATGCCATAGATGAAGCCAAGGCTCTGGTTCCAGAATCTAACCCTTTCTAAAATGCCATAGATGAAGCCAAGGCTCTGGTTACAGAATCTAACCCTTTCTAAAATGCCATAGATGAAGTTAAGGCTCTGGTAGAGTGGGCCCTGACTCTGTCTTAAGCAGATTTGTTATACCAAGTATAACAAAAGACAATGATTTAGAAATAGCCTGTCTTGACATAAGTTGTCCCTTCTTCTCACCTTCATAAGAAATGAACAAATGAGATTAAGATCTGAAATATTTAGTTCTGCCAAGATAGTACCTGGGTTGTACTTGAATTGTCTGTGGACATCCAAGGTAAGGAGTATAATTTCTCCTTCATTTTTAGGTTTAGGAAAGAAAATGGGGAGACGGATAGTTTGGGAATAAGTAAACTCAGATACCACTTTAAGCATAAACAATAGTTTTGTTCTCAAAGAAACCCTATACCTGTGGAAAATGAGATAAGGCTGACTCATTATAATAGCTTGCAACATAGATTCCCTTCCTGCAGAGGTCAAAGCAATCAGTAAAACTGTTTTCCATGCTAAGAACTTCAAGTCAACCAGAATAGCTGGTTCAAATGGAAAAAGTGCTAGGTTCCCTAACACAAAATTAAGATCGCAAGTAGGGGCCACCACTTTTTAGGAAACCTCTTATGCAAAATCCCTTTTAAAACATTTTGACACAAGACTACATTGAAAGAAGAGAATTCTTGCGCAGACATGCTGAAATGGCCTATAAATGAACCTTGATAGAGGAATAAGAAAGGCCACAGGATACTCACTCACAGACTATTTCCAAATGGTTGTCTAAGTATATTATTGTTTGTCCAAGATAGTTCCATCCCATACCACCTGCTTCATTTATTTCAGTATTAACTGTTGAAACACAGCTGTTATGTCCATTCCTTTTGGCCTCCTTCCTACCATCCCTCTCATTTTCTAAACAGACAATTCCTTGTGCATCATTATGTTTGTCCAGATAATGTACTATTTAGTAATTACAATTTTGTCTAACAAACAGTTTCAATGTTATTTATACAGACCTTCGTAGCCTTTTATAATAGGCAAATACAGCTCTACAAAAGACATTGGATATGATAGTGTCACAGGAGGAGCTGTTTCATGATGATTCAACCTTTGCTGGAAAACTGAAGGATTTTAAGAAATGTATTATTGCACTTGACATTGTTTGATTGGCAAAGGTTTAAAAAGAAAAATGTGCATTTTAATAAAATGTAAGCTATGCCCAAGAAAAAAAAAGGGTTCTAAACACAGTAGACCTGCCACAGCCAGTCAGCAGCCTATACTGCATTAATTTGCCTCTTCAGATAACTATACAAAACACTATCTGCAGGTGAAACTGAGACAGGGAGTAATAATGTGTTTCCACAATTTAAAATAACTATAGTACAAATCTATAGTAGAGCTATGCCTAGGGAACTTTAGTCTCATCTTTTTACAAAAAGCAACAAGTGTTAGATGCTACTAAGACACTAAGAAAACAATTCTTCCCCTGCTATGTCACTCACAGAACTCAGCTTGCTGTATGGAATCCACGGTGGCCTAATATTTAGCAGTAGAGGGAAACAGAGGAGACTTTATAGCAGCTCCTATAGTTCTGGAAGACTGGTCCTACGTCACACTGAAAAAAACATCCAATTATGGAATAAAATCTCTATAGACTTTATGAAAGATCATTGGACCCCACATGAATCTCACTGATATATTATCTCTGGACAGCATTCACTTCTGAACTAATGAGAGTCATTGCCTTTAGGCTACTTTTCAGGAGTTGAGTAAGTTACAAATAAAAGGAATTATGAGTATTTTCTAGGGTATATAAATGCTGAAGTTATTGAAGGACATAAGATCATCTTCCATGATTCATTTTTTAAAGTTGGATTCAAATTTCATAGCACGATTATAAAAATATGAAGCACTCCATTAACATATTATGCAATACCAATTGTGCTTAGATTTTTGAAATGACCTGAGGGCACTTTTTTGTAGTAAACAATGAGATGTAAGAAAATACAATGTGCCAGCAGGATCTTTCAAAAGAGGGTACATAGTATTATCTGGAGAAGTAGTCATGGGGCTTATTAGTGTCATACCAGCAATGCAAAACCATTGACAAAATGTGTGCCTGGTTAGAATAAAATATACTTTGCATTCAGTGACTTGCTTTATCCTTTGTTGCATAATAAATCTGTGTTTTCTCCATGGTGCCGTAGGTGCCAAATGAAACACAAAAATTGGATATCAGTAGGAGAATCTCATTAGTAAAGCCAGATTTATATAAAGTATTTAATGGAAGAAAATCATTTTTACAATGACGACCCTCACCTTAAAATTAAGAAAACATTTTGTTCAGTAATCTAGTGTGGTGCTCAGCATGGACTTCACAATATCTTTGTTATGATCCCTGATAGATGACATCAAGGGTGAAAAGGTCATTCTCCAAATTTTCTACAGAAAACCTATCTCAGTTAAATTTATAGTCTTATCTAAGAGGGTTGTGTGGCTGAAAACTGATTACTGGTAATGAAGATTTTACTGAATTAAAATTGTATCTAGATGCATCTTGTAAAGAGTATAATGTGTTCCACATCTTGGAAACTGTGTTGCTGAGGTCTGTGATTAGTAACAAGAGGTTGTAAGCAAATAGAGACAGCTGAACAGGCTGCTGCTTGTAACTAGATTCATTTTAAAGTTTGGATCTAAGAAGAGTTGCAAAGGGTTCAAGACACCTCAGAGCTCGATCCAGAAAAAAACAGCATAGTCCAAGGATGTACTAGTATGACAACAATGAAAAATTTAGTATGAGATACCTTCGTATAGCCATGGCTATCAGTGAAAGGACACAACAAATACCATAGTGGATGTGAAGTTAAGAACAGATTATTTATTATTCATGCTTACAGTTGAGTAACATTCAGAAATGCAAAGATACATATGCTAACTAATGAAAAATCACAACTACAATCTGTAACTCTATGTCACATCATAAAAAGGATGATGTTTTAACAATTAATTTCTGGATATATACATATTCCAACAGATTCATATTTCTTCTAGCAACATCAGTTTCTGTGACTGCAGAAAAGAAATACAATAGCCAATATCCCTCAGCATGGCACATCTAAGGCCTTCTTCATTCTCAGAAAGGCACTTTTTGTTTTAAACAATGAACAGCATGCCACATTCCTGTGAATACCTGTGCTTTCCCTGACAGGTATTACCTGGAATTACTCTCCTAATGTATTCATCTTCTCAACTTGGATCTGAATATTTGAAATTCTTGCACTGAAAATATTAAGTGATACGTGATTTAAAGCATTGCTTGATGCAGTGCAGCAGTTTCTATTTTCTTTTGCTTTAGATCTTGTATTACAGGCCATCACATTCTCCCCAGCCAAGCCACTGATGTAGAGAAATCATTATCAAGCCTGATTTGCCAAGACCAGATATGTTGCATTTTTTTGACCATGCGTCCTTAGAAACTTTTCTTTTTGAATGAATGTTAACAACAGTATACATTATAATATTTTCCTAGAGCTGGTGATGGTGACATGACGTAATGATGAACATATTATATGACATGGTTGCCTGTTGTATCCATACACAGAGTAGTTTGTATCTATGCTTACAGAAACATCATTATGTTGTGCTGTTTGGCACTTTCACTCAGGCACAGAATCCTAATATTACTCCAACTGCTTCTCTTTTCTTGATCTTCTACCTGCTGATGCAGATCTTTTTGAACTATAAAGAGGCTTAAATACATGGTTGCTATCTCCAAATGTGGGTCATTCTATCAACTCTCCTGATGTATTATCTCCTCAACTTTCATCTGAATGTTTGTTTAAAATTCTTCCAAATTTTTGGAACTCTTTCTACAAAAGTATGTCTCACATCTGAAGCTGCAGGTGTTGGCTGCTTGTTTTCTAGCATTCGTACTATGATGTTCTCTGTGAATGTTTCTGATCCCATTAGAAGGTCATCTGCAAGCTCTGTGGCATGATGCAAATGGAAGATTGTAACCAGACATTTGGCTTATCTGGAGTTGCCTTTGGTGGCATAAGGCATTTACAACTAAGAGCAGAACAAAAAACAATGTTTTAAAAGATTATATTTTTATTTTTATTTATATATTTGTGTGTGTGTGTGTGTGTATGTATATATATATATATATATATATATATATATATATATATATATATATATATATATATGTGTGTGTGTGTGTGTGTCTGTATATATGTGTTACCTGGAGTTACAACAGCAAAACGATCACATCCCAGGCAACAAGCCAGAACATTTTATATTTTATGTTAATGAACACACATTCTCTGAATAGAAGCAGTCTAAATATAAGAATATATAAGTATCTATAGATTAACTAACTGATCTTAGTAGCGAGAGAGGGGTTTGTTCTCCACTGTCAAAAT
>NC_056735.1:580983045-581141016 GCF_019279795.1 Protopterus annectens
ACAAAACTAGTTCCATAGATGCCACTAAAAAGTTGATAAGTGAGTCTTTCAAGATGGTAAGCTCAGTGATGTCCCTGTGGAATAATTCTAAACCAAATGTATGAGGAATACAGGTCAATAAATCAGCAAAATCAATTGTCACACAATTTGCAGTGTCATTGTAGTAATCCTGCTTGATTTTATTTTCAAAAGTCCTAAGAGTCTTTTCAAATGTGGTTTAACCGTTTTAAGGAACTTTTTAAAGTGCTGTCAATAAACACATTTAACAGATAAGTTTTGGATCCTTGAGCTTCTGTCTGTAAGGAGTTTGCAGTATATCTTTGTGGACTTTCGGAATTCCAAATATTGTTGGCATAACAGGACAGTTATTGGAGAAAAAATTGTAAATATTGATGATAATAGTGCCCTGCATCATACTGTCCTCAAGAAACAAGTCTATTTTGCTATGTTCATAGGTTCATAGTTTCATAGGTGGTTACTAGGCTAATGAGCACAAGGACTTTTTTAAGCCTATCCATGCATCCCAAATCTCTGACAAGTTCTGATACCCTTGATAAGTGTAAGCATGGGCCTGGGAGATGAACCATTTACAGGTTACCTGTGTCCATTAGAGCATAGGTGCCAAACCAGGGATGAATTTCCGGTCTCCCATCCAATTGTCCAAGTTGCACATGAATTTGGTTAGGGAGGAACTCTGCTTCACATGGATGAGGAGCCTGTTCCATAGACGGGTTAGTCTCTGGGATACATACCTGTCTCTGCAGCAGGTCCTACATATATCACAGCCAAGGTTTAAATATTTAGAATGGGTAATTGTGGTGTTGTTTGTTTTGTGAATATGTAGGAGTTCCATCAGAGTGGGACCTGATAACGCCTTGTATGCCAAGCATAGATCTCCTCTCAAAAGCCTGTAGGTGGTCTGCATAAGACATATTACTTACACCCTATATTCTTTTAGTGAGAAACCTCAGTTGTTGGATATGCCTGGTTAGGTACATATGAAAGGGGACATTGTACTTAATGATAGGTCTGAAGAATACCAAATACAGTGGAACAATGACTTCCTTGTACTTAGATGCCATTCCTATGTTTATACTTTGTGCAACATAGAATGATTTCCTCACCACTTAAACACGTGATGATCAATGGCTAGATTGCTATCTATGTGTGTCCCTAAGTCCCTGACTACTGGGTTAACACTAAGGGGTGTGTTGTCAATATGATAGTTATCAGGGATAGATGTCTACCCAGAGGACACTATTATGCATTTCTTGGCATTTAGTTTTAGTCCATGACTCTGACACTAGTTGTTTGTTTGTGTCAGCCCCTCCTGGAGAACATTTGTATCAGTGTGAGATTCAGTCACAGCTCCTAATTTACTAATCATCTGGAAATTTAGTCAGCTGACATTGGTCTTGACTTCTGAAATGTAAATGCCAAAAACGAGCATTCCAAGGACTGATCCCTGAGGGAATCCACTAGTGAATGGCTTCTTTGTAGATGTGGGCTCCCCATTTCAAACTTCCTGGGTCCTATCTGTGAGCCATTTGGCTATCCACCGGGTGATATGCGGGCTTGTACCTAACCTATTGAGTTTGTCAACCATGCCCGATGGGATATTGTGCCAAATGCCTTGGCCAGGCAAGGTAGCCAGTGTGAACACTTTTGCCTTCATCCTTTGCTTTGGTGAGTTTCTCAAAGAAGTCCACCAGGTTGAGTAGGCATGATCTGCCCTTGCTGAAACCAAACTGGGTTGGGTCCAGTGTCTGGAGGTTTAGTATGTCTCTGTTGATCATCTCCATGATACTTCTTTCCATGGCATTACATATAAGACTAGTAAGGCTTATGGATCTGTAGTTTCCAGGGAACTGTAGATGGCCCACCATTGTGCAGAGGGATGACTGTTGCCTTTCTCCATTCATGAGGCATGAAGCCTGATCAGACGATAGAGGTAAATAGTAATTCCATAGGCTCTGATAGGTCATGTCTGATACTATTTAGAAGGCATCCTGAGATATTTTCTGCGCCCATTGATGCTGTGTTCTTGGAATTAGAGAGAGCATTAAGGACCTCTTCCCTAGTGATAGTAGAGGGAGTTATATTTGATGATATTTCCTGAGGGAAGGATGAGGGGGAGAGATGGGTAAAGTTGAAGCTGAATTTATCAACCAGGAGGTTCCCTATATCTTCTGAATCAGTATAGGTGGCTCCATTTACAATGAGCTCTGCACACAATTGTGTATTGTCTTTGAGGTTACAGACATAGCTAAAGAATACTTTGTGGTAGTTCTTGGCCTGGGAGGCCAAACCTACCTCAAATTTGGCTTTGGTAGACTTTATTTGTCCTATGAGTTCTTTGTTTAGTCTGATGAGAGTGCTTTTATCCTTCTGGGTGCTGCACCTCCTAATTTTTGCCATGATTTTCTTCCTCCTGTTATACAGTCAACTGATTTTGTGATTCCACCAGTGTGGCTTGCTTTTTGAGTTAGTTCTGTACTTGTTCTAGGTGGGTACAGCTGCCTCTATGCAGCTATTAACATGCTTATACAGGGTTTCCGTGAACAGTTCTGCATAGGCAGAAGTGTTCTCATGGTTTATGGGGACTAGGAATTTTGCCAGGTTCTCACTTAATAGCAGGATGTTAGCCTTATAATAGTTCCTGAATACTCTATGTTTAGCTTGGGATCCAGGTTTTATTTTTACTTCAAAGTGGACCATTTTGTGGTCTGACCGTACCAAGGGAAGGCTTTACAGTAGGGGTGTGCAGCAGTCTCCAATATTAGTGAGGAACAGATCCAGTATGGTTTCACCCTGGTTGGTGTATTGACTATCTGGTCGAGGGAGTTTGTGTTTACAAAATCTAGGAATCTCTGTGCATGTACGTTTGGTGTCATATAGGATTCCCAGTTAATAGTGGGGTAATTAAAGTCACCCTTGAATATGGTATTGGGTTGGATAGTTAGTGTTTCTAATAAGCTTAAATACATGGCATGGGTCTCCTGGGTCATAGAGTGGGACCTATAGCTTGCAAGGAAGTGGTATTAGATTTTACCTACAGTATGGTGATTTGAACATGGAGCAGCTCAAGTGCATTGTCCTGTTTGACCAGCCATGATGTATATTTATTTTTAATGTAAATAGAGACACCACCACCTTTAGTACCTGCCTTTGAAGTAGCTGGCCTAAATATGTGGAAGGCATTATAACCTTGAACTGTTGGTGTGCTCTCCTCGGCTTTATACCATGTCTCAGTGACTGCACAGACATCAGCATTCTCTAGAGTTAAGGTAGCTTCTAGGGAGTGGAGTTTTTTCCTTAGCATTGCACAGTAATGCTTTTAGATTTTCTAGGTTTTGATTTGCTATGTCAGAAGTACTTTCAGTTTGACGTTGCCTAAATAAGACACTATAGGGGAAGACAATGTTTTAGCTAATATTCAAAAGCCTAGCGGCGAGAGGTGCAGATCATCCCTGGCAAAGCAGCATGGTGGTTTGGTGACCATCTCCTTCCATGCTGACAAAAATTGCACCTCCTTGGAATGACACCAGAAGCTAAGCCAGTTATTAAAGTCAATAATCTTTTGTTCATACTGTGGCATCATCCTTGGAGAAGGTAAAATGAGATCAATGCTAGGCTCATATTAGCCTGAGACACATATTCCGAGAGCTCCATGATGTCTCTCCTCATATAATCTAGGGAGGTACGTCTCAAGTCATTTACTCCCACATGGACTATGACTGAGTCATATTGGCAATTGTGGTCCAATGACCTGACTGCATGTGTAATGTGGTAGATGCTAGCCCCTCATAAACAAATGACCGTAACTTTCTCCTTACTCAGCATAGTGAGAGGGACATCAGTGCATCTCACGATGGAGTTTCCAATGACTAGAATGTTGGATTGTGTGGTGATTTGCCTTATGGGCTTAGAGGTAGAGGCTCCATGAGATGTAGCTCTATTTGTTGATGTGGGTGTTTGTTATGTGTATATGTGTATGTGTATTTGTTATGTGTATTTCATCTAGGAGGTCTCTCTGGTTTGGGAAGGTTACATATAAGTGCCTCAGCAAACGTGACTTTATATGTCTGCTTTGAATTGTGTATGATAGCTTTAGCATCTGTGCTACTGACAACATTATTGACATTAGTAGTTATTTTATGTGAGAGCTTTGCCTCCAGTGACATTGTGTAAATACATCTCTCACATACCATATCAGTTTGTTTGAGAATTAACAGTTGTCTGTAAACATGAGCCAATTTCTACATTGCCTCAGGATGCCCATATCCACTGAGCTGGTAACAGAGATAGTGTGCAATGTTAATTTCAGTTTTGGAAACAGTCTTATAGTTAGTAGCATTGGGGAGCATGCTAAACATTTGGCTTGTGTAATCCATTCTGTCCCCTAAAACCATGCCACTGCCTTTGTCTGGTTTCGTGACTTTAATACCTGGGTATAAAGATTTATAAAGAAGAGCCTTTGAATTTGTATTGACCTGGGAAGGATATATCAGATGAATCTACCTCCTTAGAGAAAATACTTTTTAAATAAAGTACCCCCAATAGTACATTTTGTACTCTGGACAAAATTTAAAGGTACATTATGTCTAAAGATGCTTAAGAATTACTAAACTTACTAAACCTCCACCAGGAGATAAATAGTTGAAGATCTTTCTAAATTATTGGAAAGTGTTGAATTTAAAATAGGCTTAACATACCTGAAAATGTTGACACCATTTCATAGGGTTAGAAGAACTATATAGCAATCTTAAAGGTTCAACCTCTGCTAGTTAATTTCAACTCTGTGATGCAGTATATCCAATAAAAATTAGGTAAGGAGAATGCAGTTCAATGAAGTAGAAAGCTTGAAAAATATAAACAGGACTGAAAGGACTATATGATTAACTATGAGTATGCTTTGGGTAATGAAGTTTCTGTTTTGTAGGGGGTGACAAACAGGAATACATTCTGGTTCCAATAGGAGAAGGAATGAACAATGCTGGGGAAAATGTTTTTCTACTGAAAGCAAACTGTCCATAAAAATCACTCCGACTTGTAGAACAAAAAAAAAAATAAAAAAAAAACAACACTAGCTGGGCCAAGAAGAGATTTCTTTCCAGCAGGAATTAGATTTATCACAGCAAACAGAGAGTTTGATCCCAAAAGACTTGTTCCCAGTTTAAGTGGACACTTACACTGAGAGCAAGAGTTTTAGAATCTGGCCCCTGGTGTAAGCCTGTTTATATATAGCCCTTACACCAGGGGTCTGCAACCTGCAGCTCTAGAGCCACATTTGGCTCTTCCATCTCCCTCTGCAGTTGCTCCCTGTAGCTTTGAAAAATAATGGCCACTCTGCCGCATCACACACACACACACACACACACACACACACACACACACACACACACACACACACACACACAGCAATCGAGCAATTCCAACAAAGGAACAAAAATAGGGACATATTTTAAATATTTCTCTTATAAACTTAATTTTTTTTTATATTTAGTATAATAACTATATATAAAACTTTATACCCTGTGTTATCTTCTTTTTAGTGGTCAAATAGGTTTTGTGGCTCCCAATGAATTTTATTTGGTGGGAGAGGGGCAAAAATAGCTCTTTTGATAGTGAAGGTTGCAGACCCCCTGCCTTACACCAATGTCCCTATTTATAGTCCTTACACCAATGTAAATCACTTAACTTAGAAGCAAGTATTTTGAAATTAAGGCATAATTACACTGAGAGCAACTTTTTCAGAATCTAACCCAGAATACTTGTGTACATCTTTTTTTTCCAAACAAATGAGCATAGATTTTGGATATGGACTTCCAAATGCACAATACCCTTGGCAATTCAACCAATAATGAAAATGACAAACAAACAAGAAAAGCTAAGATGATATGATCAATTACTGAGAATTCTCTTCATAATGTTATGATGTATTTAAATAATGTTGATCAACATGTAAAGCTTACATATGTTTGTGATATAAAAGTTAATGTTTTAAGAATTTTCATTTGAAAATGTCAAAACAGGCTGCATGCATGCCTTTGCAGAAAACTAGTGATAAGCAGCAGTTAGTTTAATTTCAATGGCAGATATAATACAGAACTAATAGAAAATATTGTCAAAGGTAAGTTTATTGGAGTCGTTAGATAGACAGAGTTGGATGATATGTTTCAGACAAAAATGGAGAATCTAAAAAGGAAAATTTCTCGTTCAATGTTATCCATGGATGATAATACACATGTTGACAGAAATGGTAAGTATCCACTAGTTTTTCTTTTTTGCACAAAACATAAAGGTAGTTTAAATGGACAAAGATTAAATGATATCCATGAAATTGAAAGAGTTTATAGATAAGTATGTCAGAAAAGAAATGTTGAAATCTAACTGGAAAATATTAAGATTTTCTGACATGGCAGAAGTCATAGCTAATAAATCATGTTTTATTTGTACTAGGGGTAACACCCATAAAGATTATTTTACAAAAACTCTTATTATAAGGAGGGGCACCATGTGTGATACGCTAGTGTGTGAGGGATGTAACCAATGTTCTTATTTGTACACTGGAAATGGTACCATTGCTCTCAATGGCAAAACAGTCAGGATACCTAGTTTATTTGCATGCATTACCAGAAATACACTTTATGTTGCATTAATTGCTAACCCTTCTGCATTTTAAATAGGTGGAACATGGAGACAATTACAGGAAGGAATTTACAAACACATGCATGTTGTTGAAAACATTCATACTTCAAATATTTCAACTAAATATGTCATGTATTGCTTATCATTAGTATTTAACTGTTTAGTGCTAGAACAGGTACGTAACATTTTAAGAAAAGATGCCATTGAATATTTATTAGACTGTGAAACATACTGGTGGCAGGTATTTTTAAACACATTATCATTTGTGGGATTAATGAAAAAGAGAATTGTAAAGTGAATCTGAGGTTTAAGCATTTAAAACATTAATTGACAGTTTTAATTATTAATCATGGGATGAATATTAAATGTATCATGTTTATCTGAGTGAAGGAGTGAAAGGTTTAATCACAGTCTGTTAACGTCTGTTTTTAGAAGGAAGGAAATCACTTACTATGAAATTTTCAGAATTATTTTAATAAAATATGTGATTTATGACTTTTTGCATGTTTTTCTCATCAGATAAGATTGTATATCGATCGGCTATTGTTTTTTAGTTAGCATTTTTTGGGTATTCCCTTTCTACCCTAGTCATAAGTAAAGAAGTAGAACACAAATTGATCCATGAATAATGTCTCCATTAGCTACTAAATTGTTCTGCTACCATGAATTTAATTGTCATCAGCTAACAAATCAGAATGTAGACAGATCCATTTAAGATGCAGACCTGAAAAGTTACTAAATATTCTACTACAGACTTGTACCCAGCCTGAATTCCAGTCTTTTGCTCCTGTTTGAGTAACAGCAATTTAGACATCCTAGCTAATTTTCTTAACCTTTAAACTTTTGCACATATTAAACAAATACTGTTTAAAATGGTCTCTGTAACATTTTTATCAACTATTTACAGAGGTCTCATTATGGATCTCCTTCTCTTTAATTCTTAAATAGGTAGTTCTTTACAGGCATTCATAACAGATCTATTTTTATTGTGATTTTAGGCAAGGCATAAGGCGTGCCTTTCCTGTTATGTACTTACACCTTCATTAGTTCATGTTCAATGCTTTGAGTCATACATTCTAATGATTCTGAACAATAAAGATGATATGGTGCATCAAACTTTTGCTTTACTTCTAGAAATATATACAGAGCTTTCTTAATTTTGCATTATATCTTTAATTTTCTGTTCCATTAATCCCCTAATGTGGTATGATTTCTTCAGTGAAGAGTAGTAGCCAGACGTTTTCTGGTAGAAAAATCCTCCACCTATCAAGAAGCAACTGAACCACAACTTGTTTCTAATGGATGCTGATGTTTTCAATGTAGTGCTGCCTCCAGATTAAATATTCTGTATCTTGTGAATCTGGTCGGCTTCTCTGCCATTCCTTTTCTTCATAGACTTGGTCATCTAAATTCTGATGCAAATTTTCCACATATATCACTAATGCATCTTTAATAATAGCTGATCAGTACTTACCAAATTAAATTATAATAAATACTTGCAAACTATTCTCTGCTGTGCATCAGTTTCCTCTGCATTCTGAATTCCTTGCTCTGATTGAATGCCACCATTTTATTGGGCTTCAATACACATTATTTTATAGTTTGGTATTTTATATAGTTCATTTGCAGTTCATAAAGTGCTGCACAGTTTTTTTAATTTTTTTTTGGTTGTTTTGTTTTGATACTGAATTTTTTTTGGGTGGTCATTCAATCTCATTACAACTGGTTAAGTAGTGTTGTTTGATTAACTAAACTATGTTAATATATATATTTATTGGTTTTTTTGAAGACTCAAGAAGTCTTTCCTTTTAGTCAGTGTTGTCAGTGTTGTAGCAGCATCGCGTGTTTTTCTGCACAATAAAGCTGAATTGGATGAGTTTTATTCCTTCGTGGATTTTTCAGTTATTGGGCTTGGATATTAGACAGAATTTCTTCTTGCAACACAATAGCCTCTTTAGCTAATCTGTACAACGTTCAGATTTTTTATTACTTCTGTTCCAACCATCTTATAATTCATTCTGCTTCTAGGCATTTGAATAATCATGCATAATCCTAAATGCTGTCTGCTTCAAACTGATTCTGTAAATAATCATTCACTTCACTATCGCTTCTTGGAATACCTTAATGATGGGGACAAGGACTGCAACCTGTGCAAAGATGTGGTCTGCTAAGTCACCCACCCTCCAAACCTGAAAATAAAATTAACCAATGCACATTCAATATGATGTTCTACTGGCTTACAGTATTTAGACACATCTGCAAAGAAATACATATCAAGGCAAGATAAAATTTTATCTTTAGCATACCCCTGCTTTTCCTTCCTATAGGAAGGGCACTAGGACTGCCACCTTTTCAAAGATGTGGCCATCTAAGTTCACTAATGTACAGACCTGATAAATAAAAATTAATCATTACCCATTCAACATGATGGTCTTCTGCCTCATAAAATTAAGACTCATCTGCAAAGAACTGGATATCAAGGCAAGATAAAAATTTATCATTAACAGGCACCTGATTTTTTTTCTTCCAGCTAGATGCTAAATTAATATTCTCCCCTTCTCCCAGGACATCTTCAGATGTATTTTGCTACATGTCTTTCTCTCTAATTTTCCAATAGATGTATCTTTCATTCAGAAAACATGCCTTCCATTTAGCACTTCAGCTCTCAAGAGGGTATTTTTAACTTATCTGTATTCAGTCATTTTACCAAGGTGTGAGGAGAGTGGAAAATTATCTCTTTTAAAATAACAATGGTAATTGGTATTTTTACCTAACATGGTGAAACCCTTATTTTTTAGACAAGGAAATTGTGCAATAAAAGAACTAGTGTATTTAGCTGTTTGTGATTTTTGTAAATACTTCCATGTGGGTAAAACTGAGAGATAGCTGAGAAAATGCATTTATGAACATGTATATGCTATTTCTCAACAGAATTAAAATAATGCCTTGTATAGGCACACAATTAGATGTGATGGTTTCAGTAAATTCAGATTTGCTATACTTAAAGTGGTACAGAAATCTTCTTAATTTTTTATATGTAAACATAGCTTTTTAACTTACTGTGTCCCTGTTTTTTAAGAAGTGAAATGATTGTTTATTTAGTTAAGTAATTAATCACACTATATATTAGTGATTTATGTTGTTAATTTATTCTGATGAAGTCTTGGAATTATCCAGGATGAAAGTGCTTAATAAACTGTAGTGCTGGTGAAGGACAGTGTGAATTTTATCCAGCAATTTGATTTTATTTTGTCTTTTGGCTTCAGTCACAGCTCATCCTGAGACTTTTTAACAGTTGTGTGGTTCAGGTTGGAGTCATTTGCCTATTGTTGTAAGTGTTCTTTGGTGGGTGAATTTCTGTGATTTGTGGCCACATTATCTTCAGGACTGATCTGCCACTAGCTTGGACTTTAAAATGCAAGGTTCAGGCTGTAAGGGGAAAGGCAACCATCTTTCTATGTCAGAAATTGGTGATACTTCAAGAATTAACAATTCTGTTACAGAAGTGACTTTGACTCAACTTATTTCACTTCTTACTCAACAAAATAATAACATGAATACTTTGATGCAGAGTCTACAAGTCCCAGCATCCTTTTTGCAGGGGAATTCATCCAACTCTGAGCAGGCAGCGGTGTGCTTATGTAATCAGGATGATTTTTCTGAATCAGGAAGTTCTTTTACCTCTGTGAATGCACTGCGAGCAAGACGACAAATCACTGAACATCTTAATACAAGACTAAACTTTAACAAGTGAATTATAAAAATAGACATTTTGCTTTTCAAAACTGCTCCACTGATAAACATTTCAGATGAGCAACCAAGGACTTTTAACAAAAAGGTTTATGGACTTGGAACAAAAGCTTATGAAGGTGAGAAACCTTCAGTGTGATAATTCCTATTTAAATGAATGTTTAAAATGTAGTCATGTGCCTAAGGGCTTACATTTATTCAAATTTCTTACAAGGATTTGCTTAAAAGACAATGATAAATCTGATTTACTTGCTATGTTTGATCATTTTGGCTTGGAACTTGTACAGTTTATTGTTGGTTTAAATAATACTTATATACAAGAACGTTTAGAGTATGTTACTGCTTTGAATAGAGAGATTACTGAGGATTTATTATTTGAGTTTAATACAGATAGCTATGACAATACATAGAACTGAAAGACAAGTTGGTTTTAATATGCAACGGAAAAAAAAAACGTTAAACAGGGACAATGAAGAATATAGGAAGGGTATAGCCTAGCCAATGCCCAGAGCTTACTGTAATGCTTTTGGGTCATCTGAGAGTGGGGAGAATATGTATTTTGAGGTGGGAACAAGGACTACACTTGTAGAAGAAAGTTATAAAACAGAGATTCAGCACATTAATCAGGATTATGAACAAAATTACCCCCCACTTAGGAGGTCCAAGAGGATAGAAAACCAGAATAAGCAAAGAAATAACAGTAACAGTTATAATCATTCTTTTCAGTTGACCCCAGCACCCCAGGGGACAGCACTGTGGGAGAAACAGGAATTAATTATAGAAATTGAGCACCTGTTAGACAGGAGAGAAGCTGAAGGAAGAGAAGAAGAAATTAAGGTTTCCCATGAAGAGAAAGTTTTAAGTTTACAAGGGTTTAATATTTTTAATTATACATGTTTAGATATTAACAAAACATATTTTCCCTTTTTAATAAAACCTTCAAATTTATACCAGGTTCTAGAATTCATTTGCCAGATGCTATGACTGAAATTGAACTATATACAAAGAAACTAAATCTACAGTTGATGTTTCAGGACAGGTCAACTGGACATTTGAATGTAACTAACACGAATGATTCATGTTGATGTAGGAGTACCTTTAATCCCCCACACACCCTATTATTTCCACTTATGAAAATATATGCCTTAAACACACTCATACATTATCTTCTAAAAGGAAAAAGTTTTTCAACTTGAACAAACAAAAACAGAATTGTTAAAGGAAACAAGATTGGATGAGATCTTTCAAGTTATGAAACCTGATAGGGGAGGGATGGTTTTAGTGGAGAACCTCGATTTTAGTGCTAAAATGTTGGATACATTCTATGACAAAGACAAATTTATTGAAGTGTCATACAATGAAGTTATGATTGCTCACAGGAAGGTACACCTTTTTTGGAGGATTTTCTTTTTCAAGGAATAATTTCTGAAGAGTAATATAATTTTCTTAGACTTGAACATCCTACCATCCCTGAAGCCTTTGGCATACCAAAAGTGCATATGGATATTCTTAATCCCCCTTACAGGGTCATCATTACAGCACAAGGTAGCACCACTTATGCACTGGGAGAATTTATTGACAGACTTTTCAAATCAACAGTTCCAGTAGAGTATAGCCTACAGGATTCTTGGGACTTTTTGTACAGATTTAAATACAAATGATTTACCAATGAATGTGCCTTTTTCACAATGGATGTAATAGATTTATTTATATCCATTCCGCACAGGGAAGGTCTCGATTTATTTTTGAGGCAATTTTAGAATTAACTGAATTAAGTAGCACTATGATGAATTTTGCAGTTAGTGTCATGGAAATGATCTTGGATAACAATTATTTTATGTTCAAGGCCAGTTACTTTAAGAAGATTAAGGGCATAGCTATGGTGGCCCGTTGTGGCCCCATCTACGCCAATCTGGTAATGTACGTCTGGGAACAGAAATTTGTTTTTTTCAGATAGGTACAAGGAAAAATGGTCACTATATATCTGGTACCTTGATGACATTTTTATTTTATGGAAAGATTCCAATTTGCCAGAAGTTGAATTTGTTCAATATTTGAATAATCTTCCATCCTCTCTGAAATTTACTAGTAAAAGTTCTAACATCAGTATAGACTTTTTAGATGTTAGAATAGGTAAGGATGTAGATAAGAAAATGTTTTATGCAATGCTTTCTAGAAAAAACACATTCTCATATAGATATTTAGATTATAATAGCCAGCATCCCTGTTATACTAGGAATAATATTCTGAAGGGTCAACTTGTGAGAGCAATGAGAATGTGTTCAGATTGGGAACTTTTCAATAGGGAAATGTTTTTCATTACAGATTTATCTTTGGAAAGGGATTATTCTAGAGACCTCATTTATAATGTTAGTTATGAGGTAGCCCACGCCTGGGGATCTAAGTTTAAACCACTCATAGTGATACGTAAAACAAATGGTTTCAAAACCCCTTCTGTTTTACAAAAAAAATAATGGGAATATGGTCATCCCATATGGTGAGGGTCAAGAGAAGTGAAAGACATAATGAAAAAGTATCGGGTTCTTTTTAAGACAAATTGTGATTTCATGCAAATTTTGGGGGATGAACCAAACTTTGTTTACAAGATGGGCAAAAACTTGAAATTTTTGTTTGAAAATAACACATTGATTATTAAACCTTCCAAAAAGGCACTACAAAGTGTGGTTGTTGCTCTCAATGCAAATACATTTTGGATGAAAAGTGTGTATTTTTACCAAATAATGTAAACCTGTATTTTTTAGACAAGGAAATTGTGCAACAAAAGGACTAGTGTATTTAGCTATTTGTGATTTTTGTAAATACTTCTGTGTGGGTAAAATTGAGAGACAGTTGAAAAAATATATTTATGAACATGTGTATGCTTTTTCTCAAAAGAATGAAAATAATGCCTTGTATAGGCACTCAATTAGATCTGATGGTTTCAGTAAATTCAGATTTGGTATACTTGAAGTGGTACAGAAATCCTCAAGAGGTGGGTGGTGGGAGCTTAATGTTGAATTATGATAGTTAAAAATGGCAATTTTTAAAATTCTATTTTTGAACCTTGTTTAAATGAAACTCTATCTATAGTACCTGTTTTGAAACGTAAAGCTCTGACTATATAATTTTTTATATGTAAACATAGCTTTTTAACTTACTGTGTCCCTGTTTTTTAAGAAGTGAAATGATTGTTTATTTAGTTAAGTAATTAATCACACTATATATTAGTGATTTATGTTGTTAATTTATTCTGATGAAGTCTTGGAATTATCCAAGATGGAAGTGCTTAATAAACTGTAGTGTTGGTAAAGAACAGTGTGAATTTTATCCAGCTATTAGATGTTATTTTGTCATTTGGCTATTGTCACAGCTCATCCTGAGATTTTGTAACAGTTGTGTGGTTCAGAGTGGATTATTTGCCTATTGTTGCAAATTTCCATTATTATTTTAATAAAATATGTGATTTATGATTTTTTTGCATATTTTTGTCATCAGATTATATTTTATATCAATTGGCCATTGTTTTTTGGCTAGTATTTTTTTGGGATTCTCTTTCTACGCTAATCATAAGTGAAGAAGTAGAACACAAATTGATCCATGAATAATGTCACCATCAGCTACTAAATTGTTCTGCTACCAAACATTTAATTGTCACAAGCTAACAAATCAGGATGGAGACAGATCCATTTAAGATATAAACCTGAAAAGTTACTAAATCTTCTACTACAGACTTGTACCTAGCCTGAATCCTAGTCTTTTGCTCCTGTTTGAGTAACAGCTATTTAGACATCCTAACTTATTTTCGTAACCTTTAAGCTTTTGGTACATATTAAACACGTATTGTTTAAAATTATCTCTATGACCATTTTATTGACTCTTTCCAGAGGTGTTTTTATGGCTCTCCTTCTCTTTACTTCTTAAACAGGTAGTCCGTTACAGGCATTCATGACAGATCTATTTTTATTGTGATCTTAGGCAAGGCATAAGGCATGCCTTTCCTTTTATGTACTTACACCTTCAGTAGTTCATGTTCAATACTTTGAGTCATACATTTTAATGATTCTGAACAATAAAGATGATATGGTGTATCAAACATTTGCTTTACTTCTTGAAATATATACAGAGCTTTCTTAATGTTGCATTATATCTTTAGTTTTCTGTTCCATTAGTTCCTTAATGGGGTATGATTTCTTCAGTGAAGAGTAGCAGCCCGACATTTTCTGGTAGGAAAATCCTCCACCTATCAAGAAGGAACTGCACTACAACTTGGTTCTAATGGATGCTGACGTTTTCAATGTACAGGCATCACTGGCCTCCAGATTAAATTTTCTGTAACCTAGTGAATCTGGTCTGTTTCTCTGCCATTTCTTTTCTTCATAGACTTGGTCATCTAAATTCTGATGCAACTGTTCCACATGTATCATTAATGCAGCTATAACAATAGCTGATCAGTACTTACCAAATTAAACTATAATACATATTTGCAAATTATTCTCTGCTGTGCATCAGTTTCCTCTGCATTCTAATTTTCTTGCTCTGATTGAATGCCACCATTTTACTGGGCTTGAATATTAGGCAGAATTTCTTCTTGCAACACAATAGTCTCTTTGGCTAAACGGTAAAACATTCAGATTTTGTACTACTACTGTTTCAATCATCTTATAATTCACTCTGCTTCTAGGCATATGAATAATTGTGCATAACTTAAACACTGTGTGCGCCAAACACGTTCTGTAATCACTCACTTCACTATCACTTCTTGGAATACCTTAATGATGGGGACTAGGACTGCAACCTGTGTAAAGATGTATTCAACCCGAATCAGCTCTCTAGAATCAGTGAACTTTAATGGACCAGCATCAGTAGAAAACAGCCCCAATACACTTAAGCAGATGAACCAGCTTAAAAAAACAAGAGCTATTAAAAGCAATAGCTGTTAAAAGCATAAAATACAGTTAAACAACCATGGAATACTTAGCGCTTTTACCCGTATATTCAGTTGTGCATCATCAGAGTAAACCATCTTGATGCTCTTCAATTTCTAAAATAATTTCAATTATTACACCCGTCCTCTAAATGAACCAATCACTATAATTGCAGAAACAATTAAAAACAGTATAAACAGTGTAAACCAGCTCAGCCACGATATACGAACTCTCAAGAAATTAAAAATACTAATAAATAAATTGTATGTTAAATATATTAAATACAAAAGTGTATTAAATACCTGCCATTCTCTTTCTCTGTCTAGTTTTTTAAAATATAAATCCTTAGTTATTTGATCTTTGTATATCTATAGTATTTGGATAGGCATAGATAAGGTATAAGGAATCAAGAATATCTGACAGGACTAAATCATCCTCCACAAGGAAGAGTAAACCTGTCTGGAGGACATAGGTTCATAAGTTCATAGGTGTGTACTAGGCTAATGGCCCTGGAGCCTTTACAAGCCTAACCCATAGTAGTGCGCTGGCATTGTGCCACCCAATGTTAGTTCCCAGTGCCTCTATCAAGTACAGCCACTGGAGTGATCCCTGGGGTGAACTTTCTATTTCCCATCCACTCATAAAGATTTTGCTTGAAGAGAGCCAGTGATGTTTTCTGCTTGACATCTATGAGAAGTCTGTTCCAGAGCATGGGCAGTCTCTGGGTTATGAACCTGTCCACCAAGCATGTTCTGTTGATTATGGTAATGAGGTTGAGGTCTCTGGAGCATGTGGTGCAGAAGGATTGAGATTTCTAACAGAGCTGTGTCAGACATGGCTTTGTAAGTCAAGCACAGATTGCCTTTTAGTAGTTGATATGAGACAGAGAATAGCTGGAGTTTTTTGAGTCTGTCCATGTAGGACATGTGTTTAAGGCCTAGGATCCTCTTCATGAGGTACTTTTGTGGCCTTTCCAGCTGTTGCATTTGTCTAGTGAGGTACATGCGCCAAATGGGGCATTATATTCGATGAGTGGCCTAATGAGGGAAGAGTAGAGAGAGATTATGACCTCTTTCTTCCTGGATACAAAACCCTTGGTAATGAGATGTGACAGTGGCAATGTGGTGGTCAAAGGAGAGGTTGCTGTCAACCTGTGTCCCCAGATCTCTTATAACACCTTCAGTGTTCAGTGGTAATTAGTGGGAACTGAGTTTTTCCCAAAGGGGATGATGACACATTTTTTGGCATTAAGCTTAAGGCCATGATTTCAACATCAGTCATTGGTCTTAGTGAGGCCTTTCTGTAGGATGTCTCCATCACTTGGAGTGTTAATAATGGCTCCCAGCTTGCAGTCATCTGCAAACTTGGTCATCCAGCCTCCCTCTATGTTGGCCTGGACTTCTGAGAAGTAGATGTCAAACAGGAGAGGACCCAAGACCAATCCCTGTGGGACTCCACTTATGACTAGTCGGCAGTCTGACTTGGAGTCTGCTACTTTCACACTGTGGGTTTGCATCTGCAATAAATAAAATCTCTAACAAAAGGAAAAAATTGCTGTCCAAGACCAAGGAGGAACAGGTGCCCAATTGGAAGCAAAGTCTCCTTAGCCTGCACAAGCAAATAAGAGCACTAGTGAAATCCTCCAAAGCAAACTTCAAGTCCAAAGTAGCCACATCTACTAGAGACATAAGGCTTTCTTCACATATGTCCACCACCTCAAAGGAAGCACCCAGATCTGTTCAGAACTGGTGGTCAAGGACACCACATATACAAATGCCGTAGATATAACAAACTTGTTGGCTGACAGATTCAGCAAAAACTTTACCCCTCTGTTCCCTCATCAGTAAATCAGGTCATCCCCAGTACCTGCCCCCTTTTCCTTATATCTAGGGAACAGTTCATCAATAGTCTCTCAAAGGCAAAAAATATAGCCTCCATGGGCCTCAATAATATCCCAGGCTGCATCCTACGTGAACTCAGCCAGGAACTTGCAGCAGCAGTAGGCACCCTATTCAACCAAAGCCTGAGTACTGGCTTTGTCTCAGCTGAGTGGAGGACAGCCACTCTCATCCCTTTACACAAAGGTGGAGTGTCCACTAATCTGGAAAATTATAGACCCGTCAGCCTAACTAGCCTGATCTGCAAGGCCATAGAACGGATTATCATGTACCTCATTAACAAGGACATTGGCAACCTCCAAACACTTGATCCCACACAATCAAGGGGAGGTCATGTCTGCTAAATGTGGTGGACTTCTTTGAGACAGTCACCAAAGCCATGGATTAGAGGAAGATGGTGCACAACGCCTACCTTGACCTGGCCAAAGCCTTTGACACTATTCCTCACTCAGGCATAATAGATAAACTCTCTCAACTAGGCAACAATCCATATGTTACCAGATGGGTAGCAAATTGGCTCATTGATAGAACCCACATAGTCAAAATAGGGGAAGCCACCTCAAGCAGTAGACCTGCAACAAGCAGTATACCCAGGGTTTGGTCTTGGGGCTCTGTTATTTGAAATATAGTTTTCTGAGGTGCAGGCCAAAACCAGTGGGCTATGGCTGACCAGTTTTGCAGATGACTGCAAGCTGGGTGCTGTCATCAATTCCCTTAGTGATGTGGACATCCTCCAAGAGGGTCTCACTCAGACTCTTGACTTGTGCCAGAAACAAATGCATCATCATCCCCTTTGTGGAGAGTGACGTCCACACAAATTATCACATTAGTAACGACATCCTAAGCACTCAGTCATGAGGAATTTGGATACCCTGGTTGATAGCAACCTGACTTTTGACCATCACGTTTCTTCCATTGTATGGAAAGTCTTCTACATAGCCCACCTCATAAGTAAGGCTATTTCATCCAGGGACATGAAATTCATAACATCCCTGTATTCTTCCCTTATAAGGCCAATTATTGTGTACAATGCCCCTTTCGGCATGTAACTCACAAAGCACATGCAGCAGCTGGAGAGATCACAGAGGTTCCTCACCAGGAGAATCCAGGGCCTCAAACATTTACCATACACATATAGGCTAAAAGTCCTATGCCTCTACTCGGTTTCTTACAGACTCCTTAGAGGTGACCTCTGTATGGCATATAAGGCATTCATGGACCCCACCATGATGGGACTGCTGCATATCCACAAGTCCAGCTTCACTGGAGTAACCCATATGTGTGGCATCAACATGGTCTGTGACATCAACAAGACTTGTTGATGGGACAGATTTGTGTCCCAGAGACTCCCCCCTCTATGGAACAGACTCCATATCCACATCAAGCAAATTACCTCTTTACCCCTTTTTAAGCACAACCTGGATATCTGGATGGGAAAAAGAAAATATACCCCTGGGATGCCACCCTTGTCCCTGCTGGACAGGGGTATTGGGTGCTGATTTGTCTAAACATGGGCTAAACTCGTGGATAGGCTTATATGGGCCTCAGGGCCAATAGCCTAGTAACCTCCTATGATCCTATGATCTAAAATTCCAGCAGCAATTAGGGAAAATTAACAGTTTATGGCTAACCTCCTGCTATTAAGTGATAACCTGGGGAAATCTGAAACCTCAATAAACTCTGAAAACACTGCTACCTATACAGAACTTTTTCACCAAAACCCTGTACAAGCATGTTAATAGCTGCATAGAGGCAGCTGTACCCACCAAGAAGTTCAGAAGTAACACAAAAAACAAGCCACCCTGGTTGAATCACAAAATCAATATGCTGCATAAAAAAGGAAGAAAATCATGCAAAGCTCCTCATTGGCCCTCTTTAAGAAAAATCATGACAACTGGATGGGAAATAGAAAATTCACCTCGGGGATCACTTCTGCGGCACTGCTTGACAGGGGCACAGGAAAATAATTTTCTTGGGTGGTGAAAGCCAGGGAATCTTTTTGGCTAGGCTTATACAGGCCCCAGGCTCAGTACTATGAGCCTATGAACCCATGGCAAAAATTAGGAAGTGCAGCACCCAGCAGGATAAAAGCATTCTCATCAGAAACTAAACAAACATCTAAGACGACAAATGAAGTCCACCAAAGCCAAACTTGAGGTGAATGTGGCCTCCCAGGCCAAGGACATCCACTAGGCATTCTTTAGCTATGTCTGCAACCTCAAAGGCAATACACAATTGTGTGCAAAGCTCATTGTAAATGGAGCCACCAATAATGAGCTGAAAGATAGAGCAAACTTACTGGCTGATAAAATCAGCTCCAACTTTACCCCTCTCTCTCCCTCAATCTTCCCTCAAGAAATATCGCCTAATATAACTCCCCCTGCTATCACTAGAGTAATAAGTCCTTAATGCTGTCTCTCTAAGGCCAGGAACACTTGTATCACACTGTATCAATGGGTCCAGACAATATCCCAGAATTCCTTCTAAATAGCATGAAACATGACCTATCAAGGCCATGGAATTCCTGTTTAACTGTAGCCTCCAACCAGACTATGTGCCGCATGAATCAAGAACAGCAACAGTCATCCATCTGCAACAAATGTGAGCCATCTACAGACCCTAGAAACTACAGACTCATAAGTCTCACTAGTCTTATATACAAAGCCATGAAAATTATTAATAGTAACATAGTAAACCTCCTGACACTGGAACCAACCCAGTTTGGTTTTATCATGGACAGATCATGCCTCCTCAACCTGGAAGACTTCTTTGAGAAGGTTACCAAAGCAATGGATGAGGGCAAAATGGTTCACACTGCCTACCTTGACTTGCCTCGCCAAGGCATTTGACACAATACCCCACTCGGGCATTGGTGACAAACTGAAAAGGTTAGGTGCAAACTTATATGTCAGCTGTTGGATAGCTAACTGGCTGACAGAAAGGACCCCGGAAGTTAGAACTGGGGAGTCCACCTTTACAAAGAGGTCGGTCACAAATGGAGTCCTTCAGGGATCAGTCCTTGGACTACTCCTTTTCTGTATTTACTTCTCTAAAGTCAAGGCCAATGCCAGTGGTGTCTATCTGGCTAAATTTGCAGATGATTGCAAATTAGGAGCTTTCATTGACTCACATACTGACACAAATGTTCTCCAGGAGGGGCTGACACAGACAAACAACTGCAGTCAGAGCCATGGACTAAAACTATATGCCAAGAAATACATAATAGTATCCTTTAGGAAGTCATCCACCCCTGGTAACTATCATATTGACAGAACACCCCTTAGAGTTGACTCCGTATTCAGGGACTTAGGGACATATATAGATAGTAATCTAGCCTTTAACCATCATGTGTCTACAGTAGTGAGGAAATCCTTCTATGTTGGGCAAATTATAAACAAAGGTATGGCATCTAAGTCCAAGGAAGTCATTGTTCCACTTTATTTGGCATTAGTCAGACCTATCATTTAGTGCAATGTCCCTTTTGGTATGTACCTAACCAGGCATATCCAACAATTGGAATATCACCAGAGGTTCCTCATGAAAAAAATACAGGGCTTAAGTAAAATGTACTATGCAGACTGCCTCAAGGCCCTATCCCTGTATTCTGTTTCCTACAGGCTCTTGAGGGGAGATGTATGCCTGACATACAAGGCATTGTCAGACTCCACTTTGATGACCTCCTGCATATCTGCAAAAGAAACAGCACCACAATTACCCATTCTAAAGACTTAAAACCTTGCCTGTGATATAAATAGGACCTGGTGGAGAGACAGGTATGTATCCCAGAGGGATACACCATCTCTGGAACAGGGTCCCCATCCATGTGAAGCAGAGTTCCTCCTTAACCCAATTCAAGTACAAATTGGAAAATTAGATTTGGGAACAGGAAATTCATCCCTGGTTTGGCACATATGTCTCTAATGGACAGAGGCAACCTGTAAATGGTTCACCTCCCAGGTCTTAGCTTGTAAATGTTTTAGATCCCAAGCTCCTGCTTACACTTATCAAGGGTATGAGAAGTTAATAAAAATCCAAATAGTGGCTCACAATAGTGACTAAAAAATCCAAGAAACACTACAGACTCAAAAAGCTGTAGAAGATGACGTATTTAATGTTAAAACACACCAAATAAACACTCGCTAAGCGCTTTCATCTCTCAAGGGTATCAGAACCTTTCAGAGATTTGGGATGCATAGCAAGGCTTAATAAGGACCTTGTATTTGTTAGCCTAGTAAACACATATGAACCTAAATCCTGGCTTAAACAGCACTTGTATTTTAGCTGTATGATTTACAGTTTAGTTTCCTGAGTGCAAACACATCCAAGCCTGGCCAATGTGGCTCTTGGAGAATGGGTGGAAGAGGCAGTGTACCAAAGCCCCTATTTTGCATCTATGAAATGCTATTTCTGTTTCATCAATGACATCTTTATCATCTGAGAGTGGGATGAAACCCCACAATAAATGACTTTTAAAACCATATCAGTAACACCACTAGCTTTCTGAGATTCAAGATCACTCTCAGCAAGACCTCAGTCAGCACTTTAGACATAACTATATACAAAGACATTGAAAATAAAGCCATTCCAGCAACCTGTTCAGAAAACCTACCAGGGTTAATATACTGAAGCACATTAAAAATATGCATTCCCAGATCACTAAGAGAAATGTTATAAAATCTCAGGGGATGAGAATTGTGTGTATGTCCAAAGAGCCTAAAGATTTCATTACAAATCTAATCAGCCTACACCAAGACTTCCTGGCTAGGGGTTACAGCAATAGATTACTGAATTCCATCCCAAACTCCATCAGAACTTTAAAAGAGGCAGAATACCCCATTTTGAGCCCCTCCCCCAGGAATATCCTAGGACTCAACAGAAACCAACACTGGGATCCACAGCAGGACAAAATAAAAATATGCATGGCACTTACTTTTACAGTTTATTACAAAACAATCAAAAAGATCATGACCAACAACTGTATAATGATTATATAGCAATAACCCACGCCTGGGTGTGGGTAATGCTGGATTTACCCACGGTTGGCGTGGTTTGGTCGAGGCAAGCCCGGACCAAACAAAGACAACCGTGGGTAAATCCAGCATTACCACACCAGAAGTGGTTATTGCTATATTAATGACATTATTTAAGAAAAGAAATAATTACTTTTCTTAAATAATGGCATTGTATAATGCCTCTTTGCTGCCCTTCCACAGCTGTCTGGTGTTCCACGGCAGTTCTGATGTACTGCGCATGCCTACGCAGTACATCAGAGCTGTGGGCAAAAGCAACGGAGAACGCAAGATCTCCGTTGCTTTTTACTGTCTCGCTATGTTAAATGGGTTTAACATAGTGAGACAGCTTTAAAATAAGCAACGGAGATCTCTGTTGCTTATTTTAAAGCTGTCTCGCTATGTTAAACTCATTTAACATAGCGAGACAGGTTTAAAAAAAAAGCAACGGAGATCGCAAGATCTCCGTTGCTTTTTACACACTGTGTCGCTATGTTAAACTCATTTAACATAGCAAGACAGCTTTAAAAAAAGCAACAGAGATCTCCGTTGCTTTTTTTAAATCTGTGTCGCAATGTTAAACTCTTTTAACATAGCGAGACAGTGTTTTATACTAATGGAAAAAGTCCGGGCGACCGGACCTTTTTCCGTTAGTATATTGAGGGATTTACAACGGGCATGCTGGTTGGGCTGGCCAATCAGCGTGCACATTTTAGAGTAGGCATTGTATAATAAACAATAAACAACTGGAAAAACTCATTGGACCTCATCCTTGTTTTGTTTGAGGAGAGCTATGAACATTATGGACTAGGTAAAGTGCAAATTCAGACCAGAGAATGACAACAGAGGAACTTACCCTTGTGGCTTTTCTTTTTGCATTTACTACAAATACATGAGAAACAAGGACTACTTCTTTGGTCCAATACTCAAGAGAATAGTCAGCAGCACTTGTTCTGGTAATTGCAACACTGCTTGTGCAATATGCCATGCATGGTGTAATGACTGCAGCTGTTTTTATGTAGGGAAAACTGTGAACAAATTCAAAATCAGGGTAGCACACCACCTATCTGACATCAGACTCCAGATCTTTAAAAAACAATTAGCGAAGCATTACCATAATATCTCTGACCATGAAGGTTTCCATTTCCACATCTTGGACAAGCTCACTGTGGGGCCAATTGAAGGAAACAAAAATGCCATCCTTGAAAAAATGGATTTAAGCTGGCAGATCAGTCTGGGTGTCCACCACTTCCCTCGTCTAAACTCAAGCATTCTCATTAAGTGTGCTTGCACTCATGTAATTAAAGCATAAACCATACAGCTAAAACACTTATATTGTTTAACCTAGGATTTGGACATAATCTGTTAATTAACCCTAATTGCTGTTGTTAATATGAAAAAGCCAATCAAGAAATTAAATTTGTAAATCACTACATCTACCTTGGTATGATTTATCTGGTGAACTAGTAGCATGGGAAACAAGCCAGTCTACTTACTTTGTTTTCTTTTGTTTTGTGATCTCTAGATGTGTACAAATCTAAATAGTAAGTGTCACGGGTTTGAAAATGCTTTTTACCTCATGATCATACATCTCAACATCTTAGAGTAAAAAATCTGGACAAAGCCATAAATAATGGGAGGACAAAGGCCCAAAAATAGGGACACTTTTTAAATATTGCTTATACAAACTTAGAAAGTTGATAGAATAACATGTTTTTCATTAGCATTGATTTTTCTGAAGGGTATGAAGTCTGAAACTAAAATGTCTGTCGCTATTTTCTGACTTCAGCCCTCAATGATCTAGCAGTGATTTGCCAGGTAAACCACAATTTTGTGAGAAACAGACCAAAAATGAGAGGCAAAAATCTGGACATTCTGCGAAAATCTGTACAGTTGAGAGGTATGCTCATGATGTGTACAAACTTAAACAGCAACTTTCATATATTTCATAATGTTTTTCTACTATTCATTTGTGGCATGGGCGTTCCTTTTGGTATTAGGAATAAGAAAAAGATGACCAAACACTAGCCTCCTAGTTCGATTGACAGTGCACACCCATACTGATGACATCAGACTCTAACTCCACTCCAGGCCCCATGGTACCACCCCCTCTCGCAGGAGATTGGTTAACTGCCCTTCCTCCTTATCCCTCCCATATCCTGCCCTTTATTTAGCCTAGCACAGAGCTACCTCACCCTCTTTTGCACTAATTTCACCACCTGAAACCTGAAGAGAGGAAGAATCTGAACAGAAGTGCCCTTAGTAACTCCTAGACAAAGAAAGAAACTTGACAGTGAAGACCCCATACTGGAGTACCATAAAACCATTCTCTCACTGCAGCCACCTTACAGCAACTGAGTACAGACACTCTAGCCACTTGGATGCATTTAACAACATTTCTGTAATCTGCAGTACAATGAAAACTGGTATCCCAAGGCACCACTCCACATTACTTATATTTGTTAAACAATAGGCACAGTTTGCATATGCTCAGTGAATATCTGAGATTCTTAAATTTATTAACGGTTTTCTATACTCTGCCATTATTTTATTTATTTATTTGCATTTGTTTTTTAGGATAGTCCACTGGGCCTAGGAATGCCCATTTGTATTGGAGGCCCAGGGAGAAAAGCTCCATATATTATATATACATCGATGAGATAAAGTTACGTAATGACGATTAACACTTTCACGTTACTAGTAAACAACGTTATACAAAAATAACAATGATTTACATTCAGGTACAATTAACAATTAACTACTTGGTGGATTTTTATTCCATGGGCACAGAAAGCCTTTATAAAAGGTTCTGAGGTCTCTAACTTGCTCAGCTTTTTCCTCCTCCTTGCGTGCGTCCTTGAGCTCTGTAAAAAATGAGCACTGTGACTGTTTTCCACTGTAAGCTTTTTCTCTGGATGCTTGTATTGTTCAAAAATTAGAATCACCTAGTATAGCTTTAAGTGGCTACCTCCACTGCATATAAAAAGGTCTGTCTTCATCAAGAAGAAGAAGAATGGCGACTGGTCACACTAACATTGTATATGAGCCTCTTATAAACAGGCACTGTATACCTTTATGCTATTCAAGAGAAGATTAGCCATTTATATTGTATTTCGGGAGATATCCTGAGCATATCTAAGAAGTCCTACCTTGCTTTGTGATTTACCATGGAGTTGACTGGTAAGAGAAGTTTTTTTTTTAATTTATATTTTATTTGTTATCACTGTTTTTCACTATTTGTAGGTGGGAAGGTATAGCTTGTTGACAAGACTTACTTTGACTCATATTTTTTTGAAAATCCATAGCATATCTAAACAATCCTACGTTGGTTTGTGATTTAACCTACACTAAACTGTTCAGTTTTGGTTGCTCACTCTGTGGGTCCGATCAGTTACTAATACTGCCGCTCGAGCAGTTAAAAGCCGACATTAGGCTTTGGTGTACTATAGAAACTGATTTAAACTATTTTTAACAATCTCCATGCAACCAGATCATTCCCTGAGTGTGCATGCTTTACATGAGTCTCCGAAGAACCTATAAGGCGATTTTTTGACATATACTAATGGCTTACTTAGTGTATTAGTATAGTGGTTTATTGGATATTAGCATATTTCTTGTATCTTTTTCACTAAATTGCTTAGTTATGCTTGCTCGCACAGTGGGCCTGAATAAGCCTGTACCACTGCCTCTGTGCAGCTGAAAGCTGACAATAAGCTTTGGTGTACGACAAAAACTGATTGAAACTATCTTTCTTCACTTCCACTCAAGCGGACCTTTCTCTGAGTGTGTTTGCTAAGGCATGGGTCTCTGAAGCCTGTAAAAGGCTTTTGTATAACACCAAATAGTTTTTTACCCTGATGCTCGAATTCTCCCCACAGACCAACCTAACTGTGCATAGCATCTGAAGTAAATGCTTAACATGTTGTACTACTGTTGCAGTTCTAGCATAGTACTTGTTGAAATGATTTAATATGACTTACTAATACTTTAGTTAAATAGTTAAATATGCTAAATTGTTATATTTAATTCAGTGCTACTTCTAAATGGGTATTGAACTATAGCACTATAAAGTAATACATTGTTGCCAACAAGGGTTTGGAAAGACTTACTTGATATCTACTCATACTGTTTTATGAATGATTAGCCCGTTTTCTATAAGGTTTGTGTTTTTAGAAATGTTATTTGCTATTAATGTATGTGTCTCTGATTGACTAGTGTAATGTATGAGCAAGCTTACCTTGTTATGTGATAATTACTGTTTCTCATCCCTACCTCTCTCTCTTGCCTCCTCAAGTTACCTGCTCATCTTGTGCTAGCTGCACTAGTCTTTAGGAGCATAAAGGACCCTCTCCTACTTATCGGAGGCTCACCTCACTGAATAATTCCACCTTACAATCCCTCTCCAAAGGACACCAGCAAAGTATGTTTGTGGAATAATTCCTGCCAGAAAGACTTTCTTCTTCTGTACCTATACTACATGGTTAGAGAAAATCCTGAGCTAGGACAGCCAGCAGCCTCTACCCCCCCCTCGCTGTACCTCACACACTCTCTTCCCATTCCCTTTTTAAAACTCCCATTGTCCAGCAACATTTTTCCTTGTTTGTACTTTAACTCCCTCTCTTATCAGCCTTGTAATTATCAGACCTGTCCACTAGGGGGCTCGCTTACCCCAGCTATTCTCTCTTTCTTGTCTCATGCCCTGATACTTACATTATTTTTCTCCTGCTGCTCCTTAACTACTATTAGTCCTTCTCACTTCACCCTCTACTTCTACTGTCTACACCCACCTCTTCTAGGCTTAATTCTAACTACCCTTTTCCCACACCTGTCTTTTAAACTTACCTTCTGGAGGCAATTTTGCTGATTGTTTTTTATAACTGCATCTGTAGCTGTCTCAACCCTCTCCGTTCACCCTGCAGGCTCACTCTGCTCCCCTCCCGACCCCCAAATACCACCCACCCCCAGGGGTCCTACTCTTATACTTACTTAACCACACCTCTTCCTCTTCCATTGACTTCTAGAATCTACTGGCCACACCTCTTCCTTTTCCTATTACACTCAGAACACTCTACCACCTTTTCATATTCTCTTATATCTACCTTCTCTTAACACTTCCCTCTATCTTACCACAACCTTCTCACTTCTTCATCCTGACCCTCTATACTTCTAAATTTTACCTATATATATCCAATAGTAAACCTACACAATGTATAAACATCCCACACCATGTTTTATCCTACTTTTGTTCACACTACTACTACTTCTTCCTCTAACCATTGCCTACTTACTCACTTCCTATGAATACCCACTACATCTAGACCATCACTATCCTAACAAGGAAACCAATACTCTATCCCTTCCCCTCTTCTTGAACCATGCTAATATAACATCTTCACCCAACTACCTACTTGCAAAGTATCATAGAATATTACATATTAAATGTAACACACTTAATCTCAGGAAAAATCCACTTCTATACAACAATTTCCCTAACCCAAGCTATATAGGATTACTACTCTCAATAAAAGATGGAGATATCCACCCTAACCCAGGCCCAACAAAAACTCCAAGTACTCTCCATAGCCAAAATCCCTACTCTAACAATTCTCTTACGAGAACATCTAACTCCCTCCAAGTAGCCCATCTCAATATACATAGCATAAACAACAAAATACCTCAACTCCAAGCTCTAGTAGAAATATATTCCTTTGATATCCTCTGCTTAACAGAAACATGGTTAAAACCTGCTACCAAAGACAATGACATCCTTCCACCTGGATATAACATACTAAGACTCGACCGAGTAGCCAAGAAAGGAGGAGGGGTAGCTATTCTATTTAAATCAGGCTTACAATTAACCACTCACAACTGTAAAATACCTCTCCATTCCAATGCAGAAATCCACATCTCCAAACTTCATATTAACAATGCAAAATCCATCTATATCATCTGCATGTATCTTCCTCCTGGTAATAACATTGCCACCATGTAAAATACTCTTTGCTGGCTATCCCAACACTTGCCTCAAGAAACCATGATCCTAGGAGATATAAACATTGACTGGAACTGCTATTGTAGCAGCCTCCCTACAACCCACATTAACCTATATGTTTTTTCTCAAACTATTGCATCCCCCACCAGGATCAATAAAGCTAACCAGAAAGCAAGAATATTAGACTGGATTCTCATAAACCATCACACTCATAATTATGATTCAGGAACCCTCCCTGATGATACAAGTAACCACTTACTTACCTATATTATCAGGCACAAAACCCATACTCCCAATCTAACATCTGTCAAAAATATCATATCCAAAAAGAACTTTAACCTTGAGCTATTTTAACAAGAACTAAGAGCTTGTAATTGGTCTCCATTAAAACACCTCCCTTTAGAAGAAGCGATCATTTACTTTAACTCTAACTTCCTCGTCATTCTCAACCAACAGGCTCCAACCAGATTAATTAGAGTTAAAACCAAGTCTGCCCCATGGCTTTCAAAAGCAACCAAACTGAAAATGCACCTTAGAAATAAACATTGGGCCAAATGGAGAATGACTAAAAACCCTGTTGACCAACAAACCTTTAGACAGTTAAGAAATGACACTAAGAAAGCTATACTCTCTGATAAAAGAAATTACTACCAACAATTCCAACAAACTAATCAAAACAACCCTCAAAAATTCTGGACTAGCATTAATCAATTACTCCACCCAGGTCATTCCACCACACCTAACCCTCAAGATACTGACCATACCAATCCCATGAATACAGCCAATCCATTCAATACCTTCTTTACTAATACTATCCAAACACTAGCTACTCAATTATCACCTAATAGCTTCACTCTACCTTCTTATAACTACCTCACCCCCTCCTTTTCACTTGCAACCTGTACCAACTACATATATTCTAACCCTCATACAAAAATTAAAACCATGCTCTCCCTCAGCAGATCAACTACCTGCTGATTTCCTACGGCTATCAGCCAAAGCTATAGCTTATCCTGCTTCCATTCTGATCAATAGGACTATTACTGAAGGTCACATACCTAGCTTATGGAAAGTCTCTCATATCATCCCCCTCCATAAAGGTGGACACTCCAATGAGCTCTCCAACTACCGCCCTATTGCCCTTCTTTCACCCTTGGCAAAGATCATGGAGAAATTTATCCATAGGCAATTACCTGACCACTTAACTCAAAATAACTTACTTTCCAGCTGTCAACATGGTTTCAGACCCTCACACAGCACCACCACCACCCTCCTTTCATTTACAGATTGCATAAATAAAAAACGTAACCTTAATAACCTTTCTTCAGCACTATTCATTGACCTGTCCAAAGCATTTGACATGGTCAATCATCAGATTCTCATCAACATACTCAAATCCCTATCTTTAGATGCACCTTCAATAAAATGGTTCCAGTCCTACCTAGACAAAAGACAACAGGCAGTAATTTGGCATAAGACTCTTTCTTCCTTCCAACCAGTTACCCTAGGTGTCCCTCAAGGGTCCATACTAGGACCTCTCCTCTTCTCAATATTTATTAACGACCTTCATCTAGCCATCCCCCAAGCCACATGCATACAATATGCTGATGACTCCACACTCATATGCTCAGCCAAATCCACATATGAACTCCTCTCTCTTACCCAGAAGGCATTTAACACAGTTGAACAATGGTTTACACAGTGTTGCCTTCATTTGAACCCCAAAAAGCTAAACTCCAACTCTTTAATCCAACTCACAAGTCATCTCCACTTGATTTCTCAGTTACATCCACTAATGGTACCATTATATCACCCGAGCCAACCACCAAACTATTGGGTATAACCATTGATAACAATCTCAACTTTGACACCCATATCAACAATACAATAAAAACTGTCAAAAAAAAACTTGGCTCCCTCTATAGGATTAAGCCTTACCTTTCCCCCACAGCTAGAACAACCATAGCTCACACTCATCTAATCTCTACTCACCTCTATGCCTCACCTATTTTTACTAATCTTTCTAAAAATAACCTCAGCAAACTGGAAACTTCCTACAATAACATCGCTAGATTTGCAACAGGAAACCCTTACAATGCCCACTACTGCATAAATATAAAGCAGCTAGGATGGCTTGAACTACAAAACGTGACAAAATTCCATCAACTAACCATTGCCCATAAAACTCTCTATAAACCATTCATTACTCCAATTTTATCTACCCTCATCACTCCATATACAAATCTGAAATCACTACGTTCCTCACACAAAAATCTTCTACATACCTCTAAACCTAACAACAAGGCTGGTGAATCTCTCTTCTCTAATGCTGTTGGAAAAACTTGGAATCTTCTCCCCAGTAACTTTTCCTCTCTTCCCTCTCTATCACTCTTCAAAAATAGACTAAAACTCTACCTTTCAACACACTGGTTGAGCCCCTGTACTAAACCTGACTAGGCATTTATCCATCTGATTAAACTTAGCTCTGCTTATCCCAGACTACTCATAAGCTACTATATATTCTGTTATAGATTTTTCTCTTAAACTACACTGTGTCTAGTCTCTCTAAATACTTCCTACTGAAAAAAAAAAGTATTCTCTCATATAAATTTTTTATTAGGAAATTTTTCAAATGGCTAACCATAGCTGAAGTATACCATGATCCTGTTTACAGAAATGCAACAAAATGTAATGAACGAGATGAGTATCTGTAAATTTAGCTGTATTTGTAAATGTATCATATTATAAATGATATTGTGTTTTTTTTGTGTTTGTTGGAGCTTTTCTCCCCGGGCCTCCACTGAAAATGGACATATATCCAGTTGGACTAGCCCGGTCAACAAATATAAAATAAAATAAAATAAAATAAATTTATTGATTTTATTATTGATTTATTGATCTTTACTGTTAAAAAAAGTGTGACTCCATTGTGCACGATGTAAAGGAATTGCAGCTTTTGTCTGGCTTGCATAACTTGTATGGTTAGAACAACTTTATTGTACTTTTGTGTTTAGTTGTATATTACTTGTGTGGTTTTTGAGATAGAAGTTGATTTAAGTTCTCTTTGAATTCTGTGGTTACTGATTTTGATTAGTCATTTCTTTTTCAATATTTTATTTGTTTGAAGCTGAATATGTATTCCTTAAATAAGTATGCAATTAATGATTTGCTAATGCACGGATATATTATACAGTGTAATAAATGCTATGCATATTTAAAGGTAACAGCTGAGAACACTTGTGATCTGTGTTCCTTGTGTCAAAAGTTGGATGATTTGCTTACCATTGTAGAAGAAAATCTAGACTTGATGATGATTGCACTTGTGCAATTGGCACAGCTTGCAGAACTGTTGTTTCATATATTAATGACTGGACTGGTGAGTCTGATAATGCTAGGCAAAGAACAAATAGAACACATTTAGGAAATGATGCATCTATTGTCTGCAAAGATCATTCAACCCGTATGAAACAAGACAATGCCCCTGACAACTTTGGAACTTTGGATGCAAGTAGTCAGCAATTTGAGGATCCAATTTTTTTAAGGAAACAAAAAAAAAAAGAAAAGAAAAAGAAAGAAGCTTACAACCTAGGAAAAAAAAGAAACTGATTAATGTCTGTAAAGTAGAGAATGCTTACTAAAAAGGACACTGCTTTGTTATATAACGCACAGGTTACAGGGAAAGATAGTGTATTCTATCAGAAAACCTCCAGTCTACAGCAAAAGCCATCATTTTTTTCCAAAAGAGATGGTAGAAAGAAGAGTTAAGGGGCAGGTACAAAGGAAGAAATGAAAACTGAACGTGGAAGGATTGGAGAACATTACTGTAAGAAAAAAGAGAAGAAAGACAGATACTGACTACATGGCGCAAACTGCAGATTTACAATGCCAGCTGGATGAGAATTTAATACACAATGAAAACAGTGGAATTGATAAGACAAATGATGATGAAGATATAACCTTTGTAACAATTGATAGAGCAGATATTACTCTATTAAAAGCTGAAGATTCTTCAGAGCAGGTCAACAAAAATATTCTTGTAATTGAAGATTCGATTATTAGAGGAACTGATACTTATATTTGCAGAGAAGATAATAAACATTGAATAGTTTTATGCTTGCCAGGAGCAAAAACAGAACATGGGAGACAAGCCTTGGAATGCCTTAATGTTAGGAAGTACGGATCTATTTTTAATCATGTCGGTACAAATGATCTTATCCACAAGGATTCTTTGACAGTTAGTAGGGAACAGACAGCCATCTTAGATAGTACAGCTTGTACTGTTGTTAGGATGTATTTTTTCACAAATCATCTATAGAAAGGATAGTCATGTCACCATGAATGAAAAGATATATTGGGTAAATACCTACATGAAAAAATTTCTTTTTTTAGAAAATGGAAATGTCTAGAGCATCCAAGCCCACTTTTGGGCACATGTGTTCAGACAGGATGGCAAGCATTTGTCAAGATCAAGGAAGAACATTTTTGCAGCAGATATTTAAGCAATAACTCAGGCCTGGGTGTGGGTAATGCTGGATTTACCCACGGTTGGTGTGGTTTGGTCACAAAGGCGAAGCTCGAGTGGCCAACGAAAGACAACTGTGGGTAAATTTAGCATTACCCACACCCAGAAGTGGGTTATTGCTATTATACAATCACATTATTTAAGAAAAAAAATAATTACTTTTCTTAAATAATGGCATTGTATAATGCCTCCGTGCTGCCCTTCCGCAGCTGTCTAGTATTCTGCGGCAGTTCTGATGTACTGCGCATGCGTATGCTTACGCAGTACATCAGAGCTGTGCGTGGAAGCAACGGAGAAAGGAAGATCTCCGTTGCTTTTTAAAAGGTGGCTCGCTGTGTTAAAAGAGTTTATCATAGCGAGATAGCTTTAAAAAAAGCAACGGAGATCTTACTTTCTCCGTTGCTTTTTTAAAGCTGTCTCACTATTTTAAATGAGTTTAACATATTTAACATAGTGAGACAACTTTAAAAAAAAAAAGCAACGGAGAAAGGAAGATCTCCGTTGCTTTTTTTTAAGATATCTCGCTATGTTAAACCCATTTAACATAGCGAGATTACAGCAACAGAGGTCTTCTGTTCTCCATTGCTGTCTAACAAAAAATAAAAGACTTATACTAACGGAAAAAGTCCAGGCGACCGGACCTTTTTCCATTAGCATAAGTCTGATTTACAACGGGCACGCTGACCAATCAACATGCACATTTTGGAATATTAATGGGGGGGGGGGGGTCATTGTATCATTTGCAATATTTGACAAACATTAGGCAGGATTTATGCCAGGTCGAAAATTTAACATTTCACAGATAGCAACATTTGATGCACCTCTGATCGTTGCTAATAATAGGAGCATTAATAATAACTTTTTTTTTTTATTTGCTACTTTCCTATAAGATCAATGTTATTATTTATGAAGCATGGTTAAAGAACAATTATACAATGACACCCCATTAATATTCTAAAACGTGCATGCTGATTGGTCAGCATGCCCTTTGTAAATCTGACTTATACTAATGGAAAAAGGTCCTGTTGCCCAGACTTTTTCCATTAGTATAAGTCTTTTTTTTTGTTAGACAGCAATGGAGAACAGAAGAGCTCCTTTGCTGTAATCTCGCTATGTTAAACAGGTTTAATACAGTGAGATATCTTAAAAATATGCAACGGAGATCTTCCTTTCTCTGTTGCTTTTTTTAAAGCTGTCTCGCTATGTTAAAATAATTTAACATACTGAGACAGCTTTAAAAAAACAACGGAGAAAGGCAGATCTCTGTTGCTTTTTTTTTAAACCTATCTTGCTATGTTAAACTTTTTTAACATAGCGAGACACCTTTTAAAAAACAACGGAGATCTTCCTTTCTCCATTGCTTCCACACACAGCTCTGATGTACTGCGTAAGCATATGCATGCGCAGTACATCAGAATTGCCGCAGAATACCAGACAGCTGCAGAAGGGCAGCATGGAGGCATTATACAATGCCATTATTTAAGAAAAGTAAGTATGTTTTTTTCTTAAATAATGTCATTGTATAATAGCAATAACCCACTTCTGGGTGTGGGTAATGCTGGATTTATTCACGGTTGTCTTTCTTTGGCCACTTGGGCTTCACCCACGTGACCAAACCACACCAATCGTGGGTAAATCCAGGATTACCCAAACCCAGGCATGGGTTATTGCTTAATTACTAGAAAGCAGTTCTGCAGTTCTGTGAGGGTATAAATATTTTTACTGTAACAGACATTCTAACAAAAATCAGGTGGAGGTGTTATGACAGGGATTAAAAATAGTCATGAGACCTGTGATTATTACATATTCAATGATAACACCAATACTATAGACAGTGTAACTGTGACAATAAATACAACCCTGGAACATATAACAATTGTTGGAGTGTATGGACCACTGAAGTCAAGTGCAGATGACCTAGAGGAATTCATACATTTCTTGCATGAAAAACAGGAGGGAAAAATAATATTAGCTGGGGACTTAAGTTTGCCAGAAACAGACTGGAATAATATTGATTCAACAACATTAGTAAGGAAATTATTCACAATATTATATTCAGAAACAACAATTGTTTCAGACTGAAAAAAAAACTACCAGGGGACAGAACATACTAGACATTGTTTGTGTTCCTAAAGAAATTAATGTTACCTAAAGTCAAGTTTTACCACAGTTGATGTGCAATGATCATGGGGTTATAAAGGTTCATTTGTTGCTAGGCAATTCTGACAAACAGAAATTTAAACGAATGCAGAGAAGGTTAATTATAGATTATATGGAAGCAAAACAGTCACTATCTAAAACTAACTGGAGTGAGGTGTTCAGTGGAAAAAATGCAGATGGAATGTGGAAAGTTTTAAAAGAGAAATTGTTTGACTTCAAAAATCAAAAAAAAAAAAGTTTGACATAAGGATCTTGGCATACAACATCAGAGGGATATATTTCCATAAGAACAAGATATCTGATTAAGGTGAGAGATAAAAATATAAGAAATGGAAGAGAGGTTGAACTACAACTTTGAAAACTGAAATAAACAAGCTGGACAAACAGATTAAGCATAGTGTGAGAGAAGATCAAGAAAATTTTGAGGAAAATTTAGATAAATATATTGAGCATAATAGGAAACCTTTTTTTAGATATGTAAGATGTGAGGGGAGTAAAGACATACAAATTGATACACTGTGTACAGATTCAAAAGTTTACTCTCAGACACAGCAGATTATAAATATATTTACAAAATCTTATGCAAAACAGTTTGGCTCCACAAAAGGGGTGATACATTGTCCTAGTGACATCCAGGTAACCCCAGATACTGGAATCAAATTAAATTAAATTTGTAACAATAACCTGAGAACACTTCAGCATGAACTCATGGTACCATTATATTTATTATTCACTAGGTCATATAAATACGGGGAGATTCCTCAAGATTGGACACATGCCCATACTAAACCTGCCTTTAAGGGAAAGGGAAGTAGGAGAAACCAGAGACCCTTAAGTCTACTTTCATGTTGTGGAAAATAATGGAGAAGGTAATATTAGATATGTTATTGTCACAATTGGATAGTTTGGGACTTGAAACCATATATCAACATGCATATGTTGAAAATAGATCTTTACCACTGATAACATGATGTTCTATATTATAACAATATAACAGCTATGAATGAAAAATTGTGCTGTGATGTAATTTATATAGATTTAACTTCAGCATTTGACAGGGTCATACACAAAACACTGATCAATAAATTAAAACAACTAGATGTTGATGTACTCTTGATAAGATGGATAGCTGTATGGCTTACAAATAGGATATGGTGAGTATCATACAGCAACTGGACAGGTGAAATCCTTGGCTACATTCAAGGTGTCCCATAGCGCTCTGTCGTAGGCTGTTACCTGTTTAGATTGTATATTTCAGATCTAACATTTTCATCTGAGGTGTTCTACAGTCTATATGTACATGACCTGAAATTGGGTAAACTGATTACATGTGTTACAGATAAGGCGTGTCTGCAAAATAACTTGACTAAATTGGTCATTTGGGAACAGGAGAATAATATGCTGATAAATACATCAAAATTTAAGCATATGAGATTTGAGAGACATAAACTAAAAGGAGAATATTTAATACAGCACATAGTTATTGAAACTATAGACTTATTTAAGGACCTGGCTATATGGGTAGACCCAGCTATGAGCTTTTCTAATCATATCAACCAATTGGTTAATGATGGTTATAGAATTATAGGTTGTATAAAAAATGTATAAAGTCTAGGAAATCAAAGATGATGAAGTCATTGTTTGTTAGTTACATTAGACCCAAACTTGAAATGGAATAACAATACGGAAACCCTATAAGAAAATAAGCATGAGAAAACTGGAAAGAGTACAGTGGAAATATACCAAGGGCATCCATGGATGTGAAAATGTAAGTTACAATGAAGGATTAAAATATTTTAACTTGTACAGTGTCTCTTACATATATCTAAGAGAAGATCTTTTTCAGGTATATAGGGCATTTAAAGAATACTACCTGTGGGAGTGTTTGGAGTTATCAAAAAGTACTAGAGAATCATCAGACAACCTAGATTCTGAAGTGTACTAATTGGTTCTCTGGCAGAGCAGATGATGATGGAACAGACTACCAAATTACATTAAAGCAAGTACTCGTTTAGATATTTCTAAGAACAACCTGGGCACTTATTATGGAAACAAGTGTTTTGGTATATAAGCAAGCTAGAAGGGCATTAATGCCCATGCTTGAAATATGTGCATGTATTTGTATGTATATGAACTCTGCAAAGCTGGGTACAGCCTCTCATGTTACATGTGCTACATTGGAAAAAACATCTGTAATTAAGCTTTCATAATTGGCTCCAAGGAAAATGAGCACCACAGATGCAGACACAGCCTCTGATATTACACGTGGTACAAAACAAGATAATACAGTCTGGTAATAGCCTTGTAAAAGTAGGCATTTTAATGATCAAAGCATAAATCACTTTATTAGATGGACTTGATGAAACTCAGGTGAAAAATGTTTTCCTAAATATAGTTCTATAGTGGTAGCACATTGTATGTTGTCATGTTTTCGTTGCTAAAAGTTAAAAATTAAAAATAAAGTCTTTTAATAAAGAATGAGCTTCCACAGGCTGCGGCGCTGGTAAACCCTCATAGGGTCTTTCAGGAATATTCATATAAGGAGCTGACTTCCAATTGGCTCCTTGCTTTTTCCATCTCCCAGATTTTCCCCCAAGCAGCTCCCCTAAACCCTCACAGCAGTGTCTGTAAATCTTTAAATAACTGACAGGCTGAATGTAATTTATCAGAACACACATCCATCTACCTACTTAACTAAATAAACTACTAGAAACTTTAACAAGGCATCTTCATTCCACCCACAGGGAGGATATCAGAGAGAGACAATCTCCTAAATCTGCTAGCTAAAGGGATTTTATGTGGACGAATTCTATGTACTGATGTCACTCCCAAGAAGTATGTAAGCTATGGTGTTTCTTTTCCATGGTTTGATCAGCTTGCCCCCAAGTAACTACAATCGGTTGTGCAGTTACAGTGAAGCATGGATGAATGCTCCTCTCACCATGGGACTTGCAGGTTTTCTGCCTGTTCCCTCAGCCTTTGATATTTTGAAGACCTCACCAGCATTGCAACATGCCTTGCCTGTCCACTGCACTATTAATATTTTAGCTAACCCTTCCCTAAAACAGTCTGTTATATCTCTGGCATGTCTAGTACAGTGCTGCACACAATATTCTTTATGGGTGTGACAATTGTGTGTCTCTGCTGTGTACCCTGGGGCTGTCCATGCAGTGTGGTATACATTACCAGTAAAATTGCCTGTTGTGACTTTCTCTGATGTCTGTTTTCTCTACTATACTCTGAGTTCTGTAGTTTATTGGCCTCTGTAGTATGATATCTTGCAGCATGCAGAATGGACTTGTGTTCACTATAAAGTGGGTCATTGCCCAGCAAGTATGCTAATGGAGTGATTTAGCAAAATGTTGCCTTAATTATGTTAATAATAAAATACATTGTCATCCCTACTCTGTGCTGTGCAGTCCAGTCTACCTCACAGATGTATATTGTGAGGAATCAAGTTGTGCATGGCTATAAAGTTCAGTCTTGGTAATGTTCATGCTCATCACTCATCACACTATCCAGCCGCCAGCTGTGCATATAGGCCATGTGTGGTTTGCATGTCTGTTTAGTCCAACTGTGCAGCTGTAATGATGACCAATGCTTCTGAAATTTTGCATCACCCTGCCGTAAATGGACATCATGCTACTGTGCTGCCTGTCAACGAATGTCACATGGTGCCTTAGCATGTCAGGGCTTCTGTCTAGTGCAATAGGGGTGTTACAATCTTTCTGTACCTCCTTTTCATGCAGCACAGGATGTGTCTACTTAGGGACAAATTGTACTAACCATGTCTTATTTAAAGACAGCCCTACAGTGTGCTTTAGCACAGTGATGTGCAACATTGTGGTGAGCTCTCTCTGCAGCTGTACTACATTCTAATCAGGCATTCTGAGAAGACAGACTGGTAAATAGCCATTTGCACTCCCTTGAAAATGCCTTCAGCAAACTATTTATACAGTCACTCATGTTAATGCAGATAAAATAGATGGCACAGTCTAGTTTGTAAGAATCTTAACTGTCTTGTAGTATAGGATTAGCAAACTCAGTTCATGAATACTGTATAATACTGGGGACTGGTTAAAAATCCCTAATTATTTTATGGGGATGTGCCAAACAACGGGCATGTGATAATGTCATTGTAATCGTGCTGCACAAGGGAAACTGCAGTTTCGAGAGATTGAAGCTGTATTTTTCTGGAAATGGATATTAGACTTTCCAGAGAGTTTCTCTGAAATTGCATAGTGCCTGAATTAAAACACTAATCTGTGCAACAGTAATTGTCTTCTAATTTTTGTATGCTGAAATAATTCTGGCATGCCATGTAGACAGATAAATCAGTTCCAAATATTTAAACAGGACTGGTGTTTCAACACTCACACTTTTCTCCACTCTGTTCTTCCACATCAAAAGGATATCCGAACACAAATACCACCAATACCAAGCAAATGAAAACTTGAAAGACCTTTTGGGAAGATATATTTCCAAATAAGAAAGTGAGACTTCAAAAATCTAACATCTGTTAGGATACATAGTGTGAAGCATCCCTATCAAAAATAAAGCATTGTAGATTGTCAGTGCAATTAGCTAGAAAGCAATTCAGAAGCAGCTGGCTGTTGTAGTAACATAATTTTAACAAACATGTTGAAACAATTAATGTACTCCATAAGCAGTTTAAATATAGTGGCAGTATATAATATACAATGTAATATGAGTCTAAAGGCGATCAATAGTTATATTCTGAATTAAAAATTTAAGAGAATGACACTTAGGGCAGCAGCATTTATTTATTTAATTCAGTGAATATTGAGGTTGAAACACAATTCAAGAAAGGAGAAACTGCACAAATCCATGGTATTTGCTTAAAAGAAGGAGGGCAGGATGACCAGATGGGTCTGGTAGAACAGCAGAAATATTATGTTCTGATTAATATATGGGTCACTATGGTAGTGGAGAACTTACTAGTGCTGCTTGATATAACTTGTTTCTCAGGTTCAGTTCTTGGCTGTGGCAGTTTCTCTATGTAGTCTGTATGCCCACCTTGTATCTATGTGGCTATTCTCCAGTTTTTTCAGTTTCCACTCCCACCCCAATGGCATGCCATTGATAACCATCCAGATTTCCTATGGGTATGTATAGTCATGGTTAGTGTGTGTGTGTGTGTGTGTGTGTGTGTGTCTGTGAGTGTGTGCATACGTGCTCATGTGTGCATGTGTGGGAGAACATGTGTGTGACATGTGTAGGGATGTGTGTGTATGTGTGTGTGTTCCATCTGCCTTGCATTCATTGAGTGTCTTGTTATGGTTTGACTCCTGAAGACCTTGCATTGAACTTAGCGGCTAATCAGAAAATGAATGAATAAATTAATAGTCAATATGGTTATTTTTTTCTAAGAAAACAATGCAAAACCTGTGTGGAACAGCCAGCTGACAGTGACGTTTAGTCAGCTGGAGAAATAAGGAAAGTAGGATATAGACGTAATGACATCATAATGAGGCATAGGTAAATATAGATAATTACAATTACCAACAAATTTAACTGGCTTGCTCATTAGCTGAATGAATGAAGCAATCCTTTTTTATATTTGCAGCCTTTATCTTCATATCTAACACCAATGGCTTACCACAGTAATCTATTCACTTAGAAAAAATGTACATTTAAATTAAAAAAAAAAAAAGTTCCAATATAATTCATGGAACTGTTCTGGGTTTCAATAAAACCGATAATTCTTATACTGCAGCTCTCAGACAATAGTGGATTAATTCTGATTCTAACTGCTTATCTACTTGAGAAAAAATAAAAAAATATCATATTCAACATAATAAAAGAAAAAAGTACAAAGTGTGACATAAATGCTTAGCTAATGTCTCTGGTTATTCATGTCTACTATAATCTCTTCTTCATGCAGAAACATGGTAACATAATTTCTAAGAATATTTCAAAGGCACATCACTTGCTTTTTAGTTCTTTTGTTTTCTTTCAACAAATATCACCAAGGTCCATACATTGCTTTAAGTGATATGCATATTTCTTTCAAAAGTTCTTTATTGATATCCTGCAAATTTTATTTTATTTTTCTCTTTTGTAATAAAACTGTATACAGAGTAATAATTTTCAGGTACTACTTTATGCTATAATAAACATGATGCATTCATTTATTCTTTTATCAGTGTGGAACTTAAGAAAATTGTTAATGTTGAACTGCTCCTAAGTGAAAAAAAAGACATACCTCTGCATGATATACTATCAAAAACATAATTACTTTAAGTAGGACTGATGAGACATTGCTTAATCTTTTTAAAGTCATTTTTGATTAAAACAGTTGCAGTTGCTTCATTGCCTCTGATTTCTTTCAGGCTGAGTGCACAATATAATTTCAGGTTAATCACTATTTTTAATTTAATATAGTTCTGGGATACTTAATCAAGCTAGCAGAAGGATAATTTTGCAGTAACATGTGAAGTTTTATGGGAGAAGCAGTCATGGAACTTAACTCCTGATATTTATTTAAAGTGAATGCTGAAAACAGTATTAACACACTATGAGCAGTCTTACATGCAAAATGCTAAAGTGTTATCAGATGCATCTGACTAAAAATAATTACTATATTTAAATCAGAATATCATTATTCTTTTCATGTCTCATTTTACATGTATTAGCTTAACCATTTGCAGAGAAACAGATGGGCATAATATAAAATGGAAAAGATATGTATCCTCATCTAATCTTCATAATCAGTCATATCTGACTCTGTGACTTTCCATAATAAGGCAAGAGCATTGACATTACTTTTGCTTCACTTTCATCAGCATACTGAAAATACTTAAAGAGAAGCTTATTTTAATGAAATCTTGATGAGTACCAGAAAGTACCAACCGCTTTGACAACTTAAATTCTTTAAGCTATTCAGATCATTTTCTTCTATGATATGCCTTATAAACTGCATTCTGTGGCAAATAAATTCAAACGAGTCACATGAAGTTAATTGGATTTCATGAGTTGTTGTCCTTCTGTTTGGTTCCTTAAGACTCCTATTTATGTGACATTATCTTCTTTTGGACTCCTCATTTTTTTATTTATTTTTATAACTTAGTACATCATTTTGCATACCTTGCGGTAAAATAAAATGACATTTCCTGATTCATCGTATACTACAGTAGAAATTCTATTGTAACACATCAATATTTAAGAGCATCTGTCATTTTATAACAGGACTTGACTATAACTAAATTGTGATTTTGTTACCTTCAAACTTACAAAATGAAGTTTTCTAGCTCAGTATTTCAGAAAGGTGTTTTTCTATTCTATTTCAATTAAAGAAATAAAAAGCCACATATATTTTTAAACAAAATATAAATATTTCTTCTGAAAAATATAAATTTTGGATGTGGCTATAAAATATAGCACTGAACGTGGAAGGGTACAGTCACCCACATGTCAGTGGTAGAATTTTTGCTCTCCTCTTAAAGTAATGATTGTGGACTTTTCATGCCTGCACTTTTATGCATTCATGGAAATATATTCATGGAAATATCTTTATTATATCTTTAGAGTTCCACTCTTATTTTATTCATCTCCCAGTATGACCCTGACATTAAACCTGGCTCATTGCACATATATACAACAACAAAGTCCTACCTCCTGGTGTCAACATCCTAAGATAAGATAAAATACAAAAACGGGGTGGTGGTGTAGTATAATATATAAAACTACAATAAAACTGGAACAAGTACAAGTAACCCCCCCCCCACAGAACTAAATAATACCAAACAGCTAGCCTCCCTTCTAGAAATTAGTCCTAATAAACACATTGTCTTACTATCACTATACAGCCCTCCTGGCAATAAACCCTCCATAATGGAAAACCTACTATCCTGGGCATCCACCACATTTAGCCAACAAACAATAATAGTAGGGGAACTCAATATTGATTGGCAAACGTGTTCCTCAGAAAAACTCTCAAACTACATAAGCTTGCATGGAATCACTCAGATGACAAACACAACAACTAGGGTGGAAAACACACCAACAAGCAATCTACTCTTGACTGGACCCTAACTAACAAACTCTCACTAATCTGTCAAACAGGTTATCTCCCAGACAGCCTAAGCGACCACCTGCCAACCTACATCCTGAGACCAGTAATAATCCTACTAAATTTATAAACAAGTGCGCAGCAAAATAGTTTTTTCTATACATACCTTCAAATTACTTCTTCAAATTTGCAACTGGTCCCCTCTGAAATACCTCACACTAGACTCGGCTGTCCAACATTTCAACAACAAATTTCTTGAGATCCTCAGTAGCCTGGCCCCCACCAGGAATATTAGAACTAAAGCTAATTATTGTCCATGGCTCTCTAAAGAAACCAAACATTTGAAACAAAGAGATAAACGCGGGTCCCAATATCAGGCTAACAAAAATAAAGCATCCTATGATAATCATCATCACATTAGAAATAAAGTAATGTCTTTCGGCTTTTCCCAGTTAGTGGTCATGACAGCAGAACTCTGGTCCGCTAATGAGTGGCAGTGAATTTTTACGGTGCCAAGTTGCCAACCTGATGCCCAACCTTCAATGAAGGCACACCCATTCCCGCTCGCACCTACCTGCATGTCTTTAACGTTACTCGACCATGGGGAGGACATGTAGACTCCATACAGATCACATCAGAAATAAATCCAGTAAAACAAAGTAAGAATGGCAGAAAACTCAGCTACACCAAAATTCAACAATTACATCACAACAATCCAAACAAATTCTGCTGCTCCATTAAACAACTCCAACAACCAAGGAAAAACCACAACCTCAACTCCTAATACCTCAAATTCAAAAGAAACTATAGCTACCTAATTCAACTTTTACTTCACCAATTCTACCTTCTCACTTATAAAAGACAATCATAATATTCTTCTTGTCACTCCACCTGTAATCAACATTCCAACACTGCTCTCTTTTTCCAACCTGTCCAGAGAGACAAGATAAAAAAATTGTTAACTAAACTAAAACCTACATCACTCAGCTGATCAGCTAGCCAATGAATACCTCAAATTGGCAGCTAATGTCATCTGCTACCCTATATCAATATTGATCAACAGATCCATCACTGAACAATACATCCCAAAGATCTGGAAAAGTTCATATGTAATCCCTCTACACAAAGGTGCATCTTCAGTAGAACTCATTTTAGGCCAATCACCACTTTAAAAATGTCAGAAAAATGTATCCATGCTCAACTACTCAAACATCTACTAACAAAAAAACAGCTACCAGATTCTCAACATGGCTTCCGTCCCAAACACAGTACCACAACTGCACTCTTAAGCTTTACCAACAACATAACCCAGCTCCAAAATTTAGGGAAACATGCCTCCACTATCTTTCTAGATATTTCAAGAAAAACACTGGTGCCTTGGAAAAGACAAGCCAAGAAATAATGTAAAAATAATTTATTCAACATTTTCGTCCGATAGACTTCTTCAGAATAAAATCTTACACATACCCATCGATATTTATACTAAAACATTAGTAGCTAATTAAGTGCAATTGTCTAATTAAACAATTAATTAATACAAAACTACTTTATAATTAATTAGATTGCTTTGATAAACAGATATAAAAACTTTTTAAAAAATTCATACACCTACAAATATTAACTTCATATCCCCATATAATTATACTTTCCATTTTCTATTGACCAAAAAACATTTAATATTAATCATTTCATTCAACCCTGGCAATACATCTACTCCTAGCTTTAATTGCCACAAAGTTTCTTTCCTTTCTACCTTATTTTTCATGCTACCTCCCCTCAGATCACCTTTAACGTGTTCCAAAACAGAAAACATAAATTTTTTGTTATTGTCATTATTAAATGTACATCTCATAGTGTGCCTGTAGAGGGCATTATTAACGTCTTTAGTCTTCATAGCATAACAGTGCTCTTTTATATGTTTACTAAGACATCTTGTAGTCATTCCTACATAATATGCAGGACAACCTGAACAAAGAGCAACATAAACAACATTATTAGTTTTACAATTATATCTTCCATCTATGCTTATAATCTTATCGTAATGCTCTAAATTAATAAAAGGCCCCTCCAAAATGTACCTACAGGCACTACAATTATAACATTTGAACATACCTCTAGTCTTACTAGTTACTAGAGGTGAAATGAGAGTGTAATCACACTGAAGCATATTTTTAATATTTTGATTCTTTTTGTACATGAACCTAGGTGCTTCACCCAACACAGTACTTAATTCATTATTGCCCTTAATAATTTTCCAATTATTCTGTATAACTTGTTTGATGTTTTCACTATCTACAGACATCTCAATGGCACACCTAGGTGCAATTTCACTCGTTTCACCTTCTTGATGTTTTTTGTTGTTATTTTCCAATAATCCTTTAATTAAAATAGGAGGGAAATCATTTTCTCTTCTTTCCATTATGTCTGATGCTACCTTTTCTAACAGATTTATGGGATAGCCTCTGTTGACAAATAATTTCGTAATAAACTTTATCTCTGTAATAAAATCAGTATCACTACTCACCATCCTAGAGGCTCTAATATATTGGCCCTTAGGAATGTTCTTTTTTATAAAGTTAGGATGGTTACTTTTATAATGTAAGTAGTTATTGACATATGTTTCCTTTCTAAACACTCGACTAGAAAACTTATTTTCCATTACATTCCAAACAAGGTCTATATCCAAAAAACTTACTCTCTTCCCCTTATTACCAATGGTAAAATTAGGATAGGTACTACTGCTATTTATTTCTTCCAAAAAATTATTATTAGCCATAACATCTTCACCCTTCACAATGAAGAAGAGATCGTCAATGAATCTGCAGTAAAATAATATGTTTGGAAAAACCTTAAGGGTGGGTAAAATGTCTTTTTCCCACCATCCCATCACCAATCCAGCAAAAGCTGCTGCTACGGTGGCTCCCATCGCAACTCCCTTCAGTTGTTTGTAATACTTCTTATTGAAAATGAAATAATTATTTTCCAACAATAACTCTAACAGACTTGCATATAATTTAAAGCTGGCCTCACTCCATGTGGTGTACTTATTTAAAAAATTAACAACAAACTCCACACCTTCTGTTTGTGGTATAGAAGTATATAATGAAGCCACATCAAGTGTTAACATGGTAAATTCACTGTTAATTAAAATGTTTGAGTCTATTATATTATTTTCAGAAAATTCTCTAAGCTTATCTAAAAAAGACCAAGAGTCTTTCACAAAAGAAGGCAAACTCTGTACTATTGGATTCAAAACAGAATCCAAAAACAAAGAAATAGCTTCAGTAGCACCACCTGCCGCTAAAACTATTGACCTAAAGGGCGGGTTAATTTTATTTTTATGAATTTTGCGTATACCACATAGTATACCCCATTTAGGTTCTTCAACCAAAAGAGAATTGTATAGCTCCATAGTTATATTGCCATTCATCAAAAAGTCATACAAACAATATTGTATGTATTTGTAACTTCTTTCAATAATATCTAGAGTTACTTCACAATATTCACTGTCATTGTTTAATAGACTTTCCATGGCCCTGTTGTAATCTGTGGTTCACATTATAATCAACCCTCCACCTTTATCTGCCTTCATAAAACGTAAATCATATTCATTTCTTAAATCCAACAGAATATTTCTTTCTTCATTAGTTACATTGAAATACTTTTGTCTAGGTTTACTTTTTAAGATGGACCTAATGTCCCTTTCCCAAACGTTTTCAAACACATTTAAAGTAGAATGTAAATTTGGATTATACACTGAAGGTTTATGTAAGTGATATCTAGATCTAACATTAACATCCTTCATAATATAGCTCAAATTCAACTTACGGATATACATTTTTAAATCCAGTAAGGTATTAGCCACAGTAGCATGCTTACTAGGTATAAAATTTAAACCTAGTTTAAGAATACGCTCTTGTGTATCTGTTAAACAAATGTCCGTTAGATTATATAATATAATCTCTGAACTCACAGAAAAGTTCATATTATCACTCAATTCTTTTTCCGAAATCGGCTTCTGCTTCTTTTTTGTCTCGACTGGGTTCTGTTCAAGCTCCTTCTGAAGTTTTTTGAAGAGCCTGCAGCCATTTGTTCAAAAGAGCTGCCCAGCTTGTTGTTTTCCATATGAGCCCCAGACTCTTTCAATTGATCCTGCATGACATCAGGGCACTGTTGTAAGCCGCTGGTTCCTTTATTATCTTCTGTTAAAGGGCCCGTTGTCTTAGAATATGAAAATTTTTTATAGACAGTTGAAGCACCCACTTTCCGATCTTTCTTATCTGCAATAATAAAATAAGCAGTACCAGCTTCATAATCTTTCAAATCTCTTTCAATTTTACTTAATTTTCTTTCTATAACTGTCTTTTCATATTTTTCTACTGTATCGAACACCTCTTGAAAGTTCTCGTCTGCATCTCTTTCATTTTTTAATTCCACAAAGAAAAAAATAAATCAACAACTGATAAAAACCAAAATTGAAGACAAACCACACTGGCAACTGTTCAAGTTGATTAGCGCTTTTGTTTACTGGCAAATTGTAAACTTCTTCAGATAAAACAGCCAACATATTACATTCTTTAAATAGTGTAGTACAATATGATGTCATAATTGTATAATTCAATTATTCAATAAAACACTTAACTTTTAAAGAAAAAAATACACATATAGAACCAAATAACTAAATGCTAACTACATGATTATTAAAAATTTATACCCATTATAAAATATAATACATGTATATGCATAAATACATATACATAATACTACCAACTACCTGCAAAGTGCTTTTAATTTCAATAAACTTTTAATTGAAATCATTTCATTCAGCCCTGGTGGTGTGTTTGCATCAAGCTTAAGCTGCCACAAGATTTCTTTCTCTTCCAGTTTTAGGCTAGATGGACCTCCCTCTCAGTATTATAAACACAATCAATAATCACAAACTGAAAGTTGTGACCAGGGTTATGTGTAACATGTCTAGCCAAAGCATTAAGGGGATTCTGTTTATTAATAGCATAAATATGTTCACGAACACGATTCTAGAAGCTTCTATCTGTTTTGCCCACATAAAATGATGTGCAAAGGGCACAGATTCCCAAATAAATCACTCCTTTAGAGTTGCAATTGAATTTATTATTAATATAAATCCTATGTTTCCTTATTCGGATGGAACCAGCAGTTTTAATATATTTACACCAAGAACAAGATTCACATTTGTACATGCCACAATGGGGTTTATAAATGGAATTACCCCCTTGTTCCAAAATCTCCTTCAGGTTCAAACCCCGTCTATAAGTAAATCTAGGTTCTGGTGCAACAATTTTGTTAATTTCCACATCATTAAGTAAGAAACACCAATTTTTCTCAAAAATGTGTTTCAGACTTCTACCCTGCCTAAGAAAGTAGTAATGAAATTTGAAAGTGAACATTCGGACCTTTTCTCCTGATTATATACCAGACCTGAATTATTTACTTCCAACCCTAAGTGTTCATTTGTACCTAATTCAACACTAGGGTTAGGTTTATTGGCCAATAAAAGGGGGAAAAAATCACCATTAAATCTTTTCCTAGTGACTTCATCTATCAAACCATTCAATAATTTCTCCGGGTATTCTCTTTTCCTAAACATCCCCTTCAAAATTTCACATTCTTCATGGAACTCAGAATCCAAACTAGTCATCCTGGATGCCCTTACAAGTTGCCCCTTCACTATGCCCCTCTTTTGGTGATAGGGGTGACAACTTGAAAAATGAAGGAAAGAATTAGAATATGTTGGTTTTCTAAATATTCTAGACTTAATATATTTAGAAGTCAAGTCTTTCCTTAAAGAAACATCCAGGAATGAAATGTTATCACAACTAAACTCCCAGGTAAATTTTAAAAATCGGTCTTACTCACTACAGATTCAATCAGAGATTCCACTGAAGTCCTATCACCTCTCCATAAGATAAAAATATCATCCAGGTATCTGGTGTACCAGATAGCATTTTGGATGTAAACAGGGTCGGTGAATAGAAATTTGTTCTCCCAAAAGGCCATTACAATGTTGGCAAAGTGGCCCCGCATGGTGAACCCATCGCCACCCCTGACTTCTGTAAATAAATCTTTTTATTGAAAAGGAAGTAATTGTTTTTCAGTACCACATCCAACAGATATATAATGTTATCAATTTCTTCATATTCAACTTGTTTATATATAAGAAAGTCCCTAACCCAATCACACCCAATGTCATGGGGTATGGATGTGTACAAATCACAGACATCAATGATAAGGAAATTATTTTGACTATCAAGGGATCCCATTGATGGCTTTCAAAAAGCCCATGAATCCTTACACACTTGATGTTCACTTTTCAGAATCTTTTGCAACTTGATGTCAATGAATTTGGCACAACCAAAGGTAATTGATTGCCATCAATAATAGGGCGGAAGGGTGTTTTTTCAATATTTTTGCGGATTTTGGGTAATCCAAACAAACATGGGGTTAAAGGAAAGGATATATCCAAGTATCTAAAGGTATCCATGTCAATGCGGCCATCTATAAATAAGTCCCTAACAAGACCAGAAACTTTACGGATAGCCCCATTCATCTCATTCAGAGATACTTCTGAATAAGAATCAGTTTCAACAATTCATTCATGCTGCTGATGTAGTCATCTCTGTCCATGAATACCAACCCCCCTCCCTTGTCCGGTTTCATGATTCTGACATCAGTAAATTTCAAACTTTCAAGAACATCCCTTTCTTCCCTAGTTAGATTGATATCCTTGGGTTTCATAGGGGCTTCCGCTAAATTCCTGATATCATTCTCACAAACTTTTTCAAACAAAGCCAAGGTAGGATGCAAGATGGGGTTAAATACACTTGGTATCCTCAATTCTGTACCAGAATTTACAGAATGCTGGTTGTTGAATATTGAATTTAAGTTTAACTTCCTTGTAAAGATTTTTAAATCCACTAAAGCTTTTTCCACCTTAAAATGAGTTGAAGGAACAAATGTCAAACCTTTAGCCAAAATATCAATTAAACTTAATTCAGGTAAAAAAGAAGAGTAGTTAAAGATTTTAAAATCCTGTGGAATTAAACAAAACAGAAGGAAAATTGTTAGTTCCTAAGCACAATTCAGGGCCTAACGTTTCCTCCTGTTGTTCTTCCTCTTCTTCCACTGTCCCTGATTCCTGTTCTGATAGGGCTGTTATTTCTGAATGGTCCCCGAGGGTATTTGAAAATCCCCCTCCCCCTCAAAGAAATCAGCGTCATCATTTTGATTATTAAAAGATGATTTTCTAGATTTACTAGCAATACGTTCGCTTCTCCTAATAGCTGGGGTAGGGTTACCATTCTGATTTAGATTATTACTAATACCCCCATTTGCATTGTCACAAAATGCAACATTGTTCACATTAGTATTTATTTTTAACCTATTGTTCCCCACTGGTGGAGGTGGTGGGTAGGGTGAACCTTTCTCATAAACATCATAATCTCTTTTAAGTTTCTTTCTTTTATTTTCTTGTATTTTCCCCAATACATTTTCCATGCTGGAAAATATTCTTAAAAAATCAAATCTGTACCTGGGGAAATTAGGATCATTCCTTATGAGGTTGTCAGTTTCTGCAAGCTCTTTTTTCAAAAGCTCTATTTGTTCATTGTAATAAATAATGAGGCACTCCATATATTCAATACTATGCTTATCAAATAAACAAGTCAAAGTTTTATAAAATGCAGAGTTAATAATGACACCCATAGGAAACTTCCATTGTCGGAGCCCCTTAGGTACCTGTTTCCTTTTAGAACATTCAGTTAAATATTGAACTTCAATTTGTAACTTTTTATATTTAAATAACTTTGCATCATAGACTTTTAACTTGCTAGAAATGTCCCCAGTATCAATGTCCGAAACAGTACATTCATTTCTTCCATTATTAGAAGTATTCTGCTGTGTATTAACAAAATTGTCAGGTTCTTTTAACCACTCATCCAAGTTTGGTAGGGCATGAATAGTACTTACTACAGGGCGGGATGAATTAGAACGCATCAAGTTTTCGTCGTTCAAGTTGTTGTTGCCCATATTTAACCCTGCTGTATTAACTTGTACAGGGTTGCCCGTATCTTCGTTGTTCCTTTTTCGTTGACACGACTGGAAGAAGAAAAGGAAACAGCATTCCCTTGCTGTAAATGGGCCCCATCACTGAAATTTTGCAATGTTGTAGGTAAACCCGATTGGTTCACATTTTGTGGAGCTCCATTAGGCAAGATCTGCTCGGTGCTTGCAGGGAACCAGGGCTGACGTCACTATAGCCCAAGCTCGTCGCAACTTGATGCGATAACCAGTCAACACGTTGTGTTAGCAGCTCCAAAAGGGCAGTAAGCTTGCCCATTCCAGATAGCTCATTAGAAGTTCCAGAGCTTGAATTAACAATATTGGTCATGTTTGTCACAGTTCCCAAGTTGTTGCTCATACCTTCCTTGAGCCTACCCTGGCTGTTAGGGCTATTAGTTAGTTGTGTTCTCTCCAAAAGCACACTAGGAGATGTCATATCATTCAAAGCAGGTAGCAGTTCTGAGGCTGAGGAATCATCAAATAACAGCTGCGAAGCAGTGCTGGAAATGCCTTCCATGAAAAACAACTCCACAAAGAAAAAATAAATCAACAACTGATAAAAACCAAAATTGAAGACAAACCACACTGGCAACTGTTCAAGTTGATTAGCGCTTTAGTTTTACTGGCAAATTGTAAACTTCTTCAGATAAAACAGCCAACATATTACATTCTTTAAATAGTGTAGTACAATATGATGTCATAATTGTATAATTCAATTATTCAATAAAACACTTAACTTTTAAAGAAAAAAATACACATATAGAACCAAATAACTAAATGCTAACTACATGATTATTAAAAATTAATACCCATTATAAAATATAATACATGTATATGCATAAAATGATGTGCAAAGGGCACAGATTCCCAAATAAATCACTCCTTTAGAGTTGCAATTGAATTCAATTGCAACTCTAAAGGAGTGATTTATTTGGGAATCTGATCAAAACAGATAGAAGCTTCTAGAATCGTGTTCGTGAACATATTTATGCTATTAATAAACAGAATCCCCTTAATGCTTTGGCTAGACATGTTACACATAACCCTGGTCACAACTTTCAGTTTGTGATTATTGATTGTGTTTATAATACTGAGAGGGGAGGTCCATCTAGCCTAAAACTGGAAGAGAAAGAAATCTTGTGGCAGCTTAAGCTTGATGCAAACACACCACCAGGGCTGAATGAAATGATTTCAATTAAAAGTTTATTGAAATTAAAAGCACTTTGCAGGTAGTTGGTAGTATTATGTATATGTATTTATGCATATACATGTATTATATTTTATAATGGGTATAAATTTTTAATAATCATGTAGTTAGCATTTAGTTATTTGGTTCTATATGTGTATTTTTTTCTTTAAAAGTTAAGTGTTTTATTGAATAATTGAATTATACAATTATGACATCATATTGTACTACACTATTTAAAGAATGTAATATGTTGGCTGTTTTATCTGAAGAAGTTTACAATTTGCCAGTAAACGAAAGCGCTAATCAACTTGAACAGTTGCCAGTGTGGTTTGTCTTCAATTTTGGTTTTCATTTTTTAATTGCTTTTTGATGTTACCATCAACCTCTTCCAACTGAATTTTCAGCTCTGATATAGAATCATTGTTCCTAGCAATCAATAGTTTGAGGAAGTCCAAACCAGCGACGTTAAAAAATGTCACTAATTTATCAAAGAACGTATCCTCTCTGCTAACTCCATTGGGGACCTTAAAAAATCTGAGCCCTTTGGCACAATATTACATTGTATGCAATGTTTAAAATATTTATCCTCCACTATTAAGGCTCGAAATTTTTTGAGCCCCTTTTCTAGCTCAAAAAATAAGTTAGTTAAGCTGTTACTTAATAGGATGTCTTCCCCATATTTTAGCAAGTTTGCAAAAGGATTACTAGTCCCATTTAAGACAGAAGCTACATCTTCATAAATGTTAGCTCAGCCATCAGTCTTATTGTTATGTTGTTTTTTGTTTTTATCTTCAATAAAGTCTTTACCAGCGCCCTTATTTGAGGCAGTACCTTCAAATCTTCCTCCTCTGTTCATAAGTCTTTTGGTCAACAATGTCAATGAAGTTTGTAGCTCTCCCAGAACAGCTGCTACATCATCCAAAAACAGAGTCTTGACTGTCCGGGACTGGATAGAAACTCAAATCAAGTAGTTCATCTTCTGAAGCTTCTGCCATGGATAAACCACCAGATAACCACAAAATAACCCAAAAACCAGTGACACAAACACCAAAACTTCAAGAAAAACACTGGTGCCTCGGAAAAGACAAGCTAATAAATAATGTATAATGACAATAACCAAAAATTTATGTTTTCTGTTTTGGAATACGTTAAAGGTGATCTGAGGGGAGGTAGCATGAAAAATGAGGTCGAAAGGAAAGAAACTTTGTGGCAATTAAAGCTAGGAGCATATGTGTTGCCAGGGTTGAATGAAATGATTAATATTAAATGTTTTTTGGTCAATAGAAATTTGAAAGTATAATTATATGTGAATATGAAGTTAATATTTGTAGGTGTATGAATTTTTGTAAATGTTTTTATATCAGTTTCATCAAAGCAGTCTAATTAATTATAAAGTAGTTTTGTATTAATTAATTGTTTAATTAGACAATTGCACTTAATTAGCTACTAATGTTTTAGTATAAATATTGATGGGTATGTGTAAGATTTTATTCTGAAGAAGTCTATCGGATGAAAACGTTGAATAAATTATTTTTTACGTTATTTCTTGGCTTGTCTTTTCTGAGGCACCAGTGTTTTTCTTGAAGTTTTGGTGTTTGTGTCACTGGTTTTTGGGTTATTCTGTGGTTATCTTTCTACATATGTCTAAATCATTTGACACAGTATCCCATCAAAAGCTCTTGTGTAAGCTTGCCTCCCTCATGTTATCTCAGGAAGCTCATTCCTGGTTCCACAGCAGTCTTTCCAATCTCCAACAGGCTGTGAAGTGGCAAAAAGATCTCTCTTCTCTGCTACCAATCACTGTTGGTATCCCACAAGGATCAATACTAGTCCCACTTTTTTCTCTATCTTAACAAACTTCACATTGCCTCCAGCCTTGCCAATCAAATTTGCAGATGTCTCCACTGTTATCTGTTCAGCACCATCCCCACCACAGCTCCAGAAATTATCAAAAAATCCTTCTCTGCCATACAACTTCCAACTCATTTTAAACCCCAACAAAACCAAATTAATACTCTTCCAGAACAGACACAATAAAGGCAATACCCACAGTCACCTTAGGATCATCTCTTTTAACAACACAGTAATTGAAACAATCACAGAAACAAAGCTATTACGTGTCACCATTGATAGCAGTCTAAAGTTTGATAAACATTTGGCATATGCTATTAAAAAAAGCCCACATCAAATTAGGTTCACTCTGTAGAATTAAGCCTTAACTTATCAACTCCTCCAGACAAGCAATCTTCAGGACACGCCTTTTATACTCCATACTTCAGACCTTTTATAGGGGCACCATTGAAAGTGTCCTGCCCAACAGCATTGCAGTCTGGTATGGGAGCTGTAATAATCAGAATTGGAAGGTTCTCAAGAGAGTTGTAAGGTCATCAGAAAGAATCATTGGTACCTCCCTTACTCCTTGGAAGAGCTACACAAATGCCCGTGCATAGACATGATAAAAAGATTTCCGGCGATCCAGTACATCCTACCAGTGGTCTGTACACTCACCTACCCTCTGGCAGGATATACAGAAGCCTGGATTGTAAAACCACAAGACTAAAAAACAGTTTCTTTCCGCTCTCCATTAGACTGTTGAACTCTTTGGGAAAATGAACCATGACGTCTGCTACATAACTAACCTATCAAGGGGATTATTTTATGGATGTGCAATAACTAAGTGCAATACTAAGGTGACTCACCTACACACTGCAGGACTGTAAAGTGCAATATACAAACTGTGCAATAATTCAGTCTAATCATAGATATGCTGCTGTTGTTTCAATTTTACTTTGACAATATTACCTTCATATTGTTCCTTGTCTTCCTTGTCTCCTGTTCTGGGATGGGTGTGGGTCACTGCTGTCCTACTTTACTTACAAATTGCTACTTATTACATTTCTACTGTGATATTTTATTAATTTTTCTCTATCTATATGTGCAACTGTTTCCTGCATTGAGAATGAAGCATTGTAATTTCATTCAGCTACACTGCTGTGTAGTTCTGAATGACAATAAAGTTTTCTTTGACTTTGACGTTGAATATCCACCTTGTTTTGTGCCAACCCAATATTCACAAACATTAGAAAAGCATACCTAAATAGGCTAGAGGCTTGCTAGCATAAAATTGCCAAATTTGATGCTAACCTTCCCAACAGAACCCATCAATGTGCTGCTCTCCAACAACTAAAATGGTTAGAGCTAACCAGCCTCTTATCCTTCAGCCAACTTATAGTAACCCATTCTTTCATGTACCAACCTAAGTGTCCAGCCCTCCAAAACTTAGTGCAAACCCACACTAATAATAGTCCCCTAAGATCCTCTAACAAACTCCTTGTAAAAGTCACTAAATCAAACAACAACTTTGGAGACTCCCTTTATTCAAATCAAATCTCTAAAAAATCGAACTCTATACCTCAGAATATTCTCACAACAGAAAACCCCACCTCATTCAAAAATCTACTTAAAACACACCTAAATGACAATTGGACATGCTCCTGCACCTCCCCAGGCTAATATGCTGTATCTTTTCACCATCCCCCAACTCTTTCCATCTCTGCAACTTCCTATTCAACTCATCTACAGCCCTAAATGTTAATGCCACAGACTCTCTCTTAATACTCACAACTAAATTTTTCAAACTGTGCAATTACTTTTGTAGTATTCCATAGCTGTTCCAAATGTGTGAACTATGCGCTGAGTTTTCTGTATTAATCTAGTAGTTTCTTACTAGTTTCAATCCTATGAGTTTTTTTGTCTCATGTGACTATATTGTAACATATTAGTTTTAGTACTGTAAGTTTTTTGTTCTTGAAAAATTGTAAACAATTTATAACTATCACTGACTGTATCCAGTAAATATTGGTTCATGTAGATAACATTGTATTTTATTTCTTTTATATGTGGAGCATTTCTCCCTGAGCTTCCACTGAAAAAGGACTACAAAGCCCAGACAGACTACCCCGGTAAACAAATGTCAAATAAAAAAAAGATTAAATCATATAAAAAAAGAATGTAAAAAAAAATCTAGTTCCAGGTGTCTAATGTTTAGTAATAATTTTCTTCAGAGGGTGTATCTGTAAGTTAAACTTGAATGTTATTCATTAGTTTAATAAACCCTTTCTCAGAGTTCTATGTACCAGCAAATACACAGTGATCATCGAATGATCATCCAGTATGTATCAGAGCTGTATTTTACATGCTGGATAGCCTGCAAAACAGTGTGCCACCATAAATAAGGTTATATTAAATATGCATAGATGGCTTGTTTCCCGTTGCTCTTGGTTTGTCTAACAAATGGCATTTATTTTTTTACTTTTGTTTAAATGATCCATTTGTTTACCAAACCTCATTTAAATATACCTTTCTCTAATTATATATTTGTAATAATGCATCTACTATTTCAGTAAAAATAATATTTAATTGTTTGTTTCTATGCTGGTGTGTCTTTTATATGAAGCCTGCATGTTTACACTTGATTTATATGGGTTTTTACTTGCTAAGCCAGTTCTCCTCCACATCCCAAAGACATGCTGTTGGATGAGTCTTTAAATTACCTAAAGTAATGTATGCAGCATGTAAGAGCATGTGTATGTGGATACTGCTATGGATTGGCATCCAGTGCAGCATTAATTCTTTGTCTTATGCATGAAAGCAAAATGTCTGTAATCTTGAAAAGGACAAAACATGTACCAGTGAAGAAATGGATGGAAGTATTTTATCTAACACATGAGATTCATTTAAACTTCCTTCGGAATTGTATTTGTCCAGGGATGCAACTAACAGATTAACATACCTTTCAGCTGTCCAGATTTTCACAGAATGCCCAGATTTTTGCTTCATGTTTCATGGTTTTGGTCTGTTCCTCACAAAATTTGTGATTTTCTGGCAAATCACTGAGGATCGAAGATACTAAATAATTACATACATTTGAGATTCAGTCTTCATATGCTTCAAAATATGTGTGCTAACTAATTGTTATTCTAGCAATGTTATAAGTTTATAACAGCAATATTTAAAACCTGTCTGTATTTTTGGGCCTTTTTCCTCCCCATTATTTTAGGTTTTGTCCAGATTAATTGTGATAAGACATTGAGACGTATGATTTAACTAAATCATCAAATGGCAAAGAATTGAGAAAAACATCAGACTATGCAAACAGAATTTCATTGCACAACAATGGTGAATGATATAATTCCATTCTTACTACCAGATGTAGCATTTTTATGAACATGTATCAGTCAGTCATGCACATGGATGAAGCCTTAACTGTGACTTAAAAGACTAAGGTTTGAGCATTTTCCCTAAACACTGACATCAATGGCTGTACTTCCTTAAGGGATAGTGTGGGCTTTTGCCACAGCTAAGACACTCTTTGGTGCAGAACACAAGATGAGGTTCATATGGCTGTGAACTCAATGTTAAGTCATTGCGTGGGTGATGGAAAGAGCAGATGCCTTTCATCCCAGTGCACAGGATCATAGTGTGACTGCATGTTCCACCCATAGAATAGAGCAGTTCTCTCCTACTTCAAAGGTTTATTTCCCATGTATAAAGAAACAGTCCTCTCCATGCCTGCTATCTGATTTCTATTCCACACTTCAGAGACCTGAGGGCAAAAGAATGCACAAAAACAGAATAAAATAAAACAAAATAAAATAAACAGTTGAGTTAAAAATGGGTATATAATCAGAAGCAGTTGTTAGTTTTACTTCCAACACTTGGGTTGCCAAAGTTTTAGGTGATTCTTCATTGTTCATACATGAACATAGTCAGTATTAATAACAAAAAAACTGTCTAAGTCTTTGATATTTTCTTTGGAAAACACCAACATTTCTGGAGTCTCTTCTCCAGCTTCTCCTTCAATTGTCTCTTACATTTTAACCTTTCATCTTGACACTGCCCCTTTACTACTCTGTATTCCCTGTCTTATCCTATCTCTCCTGACTTACTTCCCATCTCTACCTCCGGTTTTGGGATAGTCATATTCTACTCCAGGTGCGGTCTATCTCTAGCCTAAGTCTAGCTCCACCTACCTACATCTGTTGCACACCCTCTCTCTTCCCGTGCTGCCTCTAGTCCTCAGAGAAGTTACTTATACCCCCTGTCCTGGAACGCGCCTTTCTTTCATTGCTTTCACCTTTGTAAGTCCCTGGCTGCTGCAAGCTCTTGCCCCAGCGTATTTGCCTCTGGTAAGTAAAGTCAGTGGTTTCTTTATCTGGGATACTTTGGATGTTTGCACGATGAACTGAATGCTTATTTAACTGCGGCAGTATTTATTGTGGATGGACTGTTTTAGTGATATTAACACTGTGATACAGCATTTTGTTTGTTTCTAGATGGATTGTTCCCTTGCTCTGCAAAGGTTATTTAATAATCTGCCTTGCTGTTCCTGTTTTAATATTTGAGAGAACATAATACATTACACCATGACCAGCATGCTTTCCTCACGCTCAGCTACTGACACAATTACTGTATCTTAAGTTACCGCTATTTCATCAGCAGTTATGGTGATCGTGTTGTGACCCATATAATGTCTAAAGTAGAAGTTATCTCCTAGCCCGTATCCTCTAACCTGATTATAATACCTGAGACTACTTGCCTCAGACTGAAGCAGCTCAGTACATTGTTGTCCATTCACCTAGCGTGCTTGTTTGAGCAGATTAATTGCAGAGGCGACAACCTGAATGCCTAGTGATAGTGGCTGTGTCTCCTTCTGTTAAAAGCACAGAAAACTTATTCCAATAGTGTACAAGTTATATGACGGTGGTCTGTCCTACTTCATGTCTGTAGTGTGTTTGTAGACTACATGGCAATTTGATACTGCGCCACCCACGTGGAGCTTGTCTATGTGATCTGTTGGATTTTTTTTTTCACTACCTAGTTCATTGAATGCAAACCTCGCTCCTGCAATTGCACTACTCGTATGATGGTGCATTGTCCAAATTATGCTTTAGCGCTATTTTAGCTGAAACGGCTTTTCATAACTACACCATGCTCGTGGAGCTAACCTGAATGCTTAAGAAACCCCCTACTACATTGTCCAAATTAAGCGCTTTAGCGCTATTTTAGCCAAAACGGCTTTTTATAACTACGCCACTCTTGTGGAGCTAACCTGACTGCTTAGGAAACCCCTACTACCTGAATGCTTAAGAAACCCCTATTACATTGTCCAACTTAAGCGTTTTAGCGCTATTTTAGCCAATTCAGCTATTTATAAGTATGCCACTCTCGTGGAGCTAACCTGACTGCTTAGGAAACCCCTACTACCTGCTCACAGCCTTGTACGGCTAGATGATAACGTGCCTCATATTTGTAGCTAGCCTGAGTGTACTGAGGACATTTTATAATTTTTTTTTTTGTTATCTACCTGATAACAGCCTGAACCACTGCTAGCATTGTACCACCATTGTGGTCTAGCTTGAATTTGTATAATGTCCATATCTCTCCTTTACCTGTGGACCTGCTTAAAATGTACTTTAAAATGATAGCGAGTCCCTTTTTGCCTTCACATTAAGGAGTGAATCAGGGTCCCCCAAACTGTTGCCCTACCTATTTCAGGGAATTATTTTTATCTGGTCCCTAGCAAGTTCACTATCATTTATAAAAATAAAGAATATCCATTGTACCTGCATTTTTGGTTACTGCATTAATTATAGTCAATGTTTGAACTGCTTTAATGAAGACCTTACTCACTTAATATTAGTTCTATTGCACCTAGTTTGCATGCTATCTCTATTGATTGTTAAACTCATGCTTTAATTGTCAACAGAAATTGCATTTATATTCATTATTTTACTCTTGCTTATAATGCCTACAAGAATTGCATATAAATGTATTAGTAACTATGACTGAATGTAAATGTTTTATCTTATTATTACTAGCTTTACAGCCATGATACATGTGCTAACTCTGTTCTATCCTCTTCATTTGTCTCCCTTTCTCCCCAAAGTACCCAGCTCAACACTGTTCTGAACCTGCCCTAGCAACAACCTATCTGGTGACATAAGAACCTGTCCAAACTCCAGTGGCTGCATCTGCTTGACTCCTTTTCTTTGCACCCTCTATCAAGGAAGGAAGAAAGTAGGTTATGGACTTAGTCCCATTTGTACAGTAGGCCTCTGTCAACTATTTTTACCAGGGCTCTAAAATTCGCTTTGAGTTTGAGCAACGAGCAGCCTTTACCCTACCTTTCCAGCTACCCAACAGCCAATTCGCCTCCTCACTTACAATAACCCACTCTAAGTATCAGATCTTCCATAGCTCCTCTCTAGTTAGCTCTCCCACTCACTTTCTTCAATACTAGTTTTGTCCCCTAGGTGGCACCCTTATCCTATCCCTTATTCACTGCTTCTCTCTCTCTCTCTCTCTGTCCTACCTCTGTAATTACAGTATATTTCTTCTTATCCCCCTTCATCCTCATCCTATCCAGTACTCACTGCCTCTCTCCCTGTTTTACCCCTGCAACTGTACTATACTTTTTTAGTTCTTGACCTGCTTCTCCTCTTATTCACCTTGTGCTGAAACAGTAATTTACCCTCCTCTATTTTACGTTCGTTAGATTTCTGTGTCATTCTAGACCTTTCCTACTCATGTACTACCTCACTTACCTATAGTTACCTGCATTTCTGATAGTCTCTTCTCCAGCTTCTCCTTCAATTGTCTCTACCCAGTCCGTTCGCCCTGCGGGCTCACTCCGTTCCCCTACCCTACCCCCAAATTCTACCCACGCCCAGTGGTTCTAATCTTAAACTTCCTAAACCACACCCCTCATTCATCCAACCAATTATCCGCCCAAACAATTTACTCCACCTAGCCACACCCTCCTCCTCTAACTCTCTCTCTAGTATCTCTAATTATAGTGCTGTTTTCCCAAATAGCATTACTCCTTCCTCTACCTAAGTCTCTCCCACTCTTACCAGTCCTTCATTATCTTATCCCACCCAACCTCCTTTGTATTTGTATAGTTATATATAACAATATGCAAACCACAATAAAAGTTATCCTAACCAACTTACTACTCTTAACCATATTTTTACCTGTCCTGACCTCAGCCTATCTCCTAACCTATTTTGAAAATTTCAATCTCTTCCTCCACAACCTCCCTCCAAAACAAACAACCACTGTTGATATCTCCCACTCCCATAAACACATTAACATCATCTCCACTCCCTGATATATGTCACCTCAATACCATTGATGCACACACATTAAGTACAACAACCTTTTAATAAAGAAATGGAAACTTCTAATTAACTATTCACACAACCCAATATCTAAACCACAAAGCCCTACCTTAATGGATGGGGACATACACCCTAATCCTGGCCCAACCAATACATCTACAGTAAATATTCACTGCACGACTTCCCCAAACCTGCCAACCTTGACCAAATTCTCCAACTCTCTACTTATAGCACATCTCAATATCTGCAGTATCAATAACAAAATTGGCCACATTCATGCTCTCCTTGATATTCACTCCTTTGACATTTTCTGCCTTACAGAAACATGGTTAAAACCTGGAACTAAGGATAATGAAATTATCCCTACTGGCTATAACATATTGAGACAAGACCGATTAAAATGTAAGGGTGGGGGAGTAGCACTCCTCTACAAAAGTGGCCTACAGATCTCCTCTATAACTGAAAACCCACCCTTGGACAATAAGGCTGAAGTCCTCATGTCCAAACTTCAAATCAGCCCTAACAAATCCCTCTATGTGATCTGTATCTACCTACCCCCCGGTAACAACAACACTATAATAGAAGATATTCTTAGCTGGGTGTCCTCAACTTACCCACAAGAAACAATAATACTAGGTGACTTTAACACTGACTGGAAAACCTTCAACGCTAATAACCCTTCCACACATATTAATCTCCATGGTTTTATTCAAACTATCAACTCAACTACCAGAATCAACAAACCAACCAAAAAAGAGAGCACCTTTGACTGGATACTTATAAATAAACACCCACATACTTATAATGTAGGAACCTTACCAGATGATCTAAGTGATCATACTCTAACTTATATAATAAGACAAAGGAATGACATCTCTAACACACCTACCTACAGGATTTCATGAACAAAGAAACACTTTAACCCTGTACTATTCCAAAATGAACTCAATGCATGTGACTGGAAACCTCTAAAAATACTCCCACTAGATGAGGCTGTCAAATATTTTAACTCTAAATTTCTTGCAATCCTAGATGTGCATGCACCTAAACGATCTATTAGAATAAAATCCAAACCAGCCCCCTGGCTCTCAAAAGAGGCAAGACAAAAAATTCTACTTAGAAACAAAGCTTGGGCTAATTGGAGAATTAACAGAACCTTCCCTGAACAACAAACTTTTAGACAGAGAAACATAACTAAAAATGCTATACTCTCTGACAAAAAGAACTACTATTGTAAGCTACAACAAACACACCAAAAGAATCCTCAGAAATTTTGGACTAACATCAATAGGCTCCTCAACCCTGGTCACTCTAGCACACCATCCCCTCATGATGCTGATCATAATACCCCAAATCAAATAGCCAACAACTTCAACACCTACTTCACAGAGACCATACAATCCCTAGCTAGCAAGCTTTCCACTGATAACATGAGGCTCCCATCTTCTTTAGCTGGATCTCTACCAACATTTAGATTTCAACCTATCTCAACCACTTTCATCTACAAAATCTTACTAAAACTTAAGCCTTGTACTACGTCAGCTGACCAGTTACCTTCTGAATATTTGCAAATAGCAGCCAAAGTTATTGCCTTTCCCATATCCATCCTAATTAACAGAACCATTAATGAAGGAATCATTCCAGACATCTGGAAAATCTCCCACATCATCCCCCTACATAAAGGTGGTAAATCCAACGACTACTCTAATTACAGACCAATAGCTCTACTATCACCTTTAGCTAAAGTCATGGAAAAGTGCATTCACCACCAGCTACTAGACCACCTAACTAAACACGACATACTGGCTAAGTGCCAGCATGGCTTTAGGCCATTTCATAGCACTACCACTGCTCTACTATCTTTCACTGACTCCATCTATAAGAACCGTAATACCAACATCCTCTCTTCGGCTCTCTTCATCGACCTCTCAAAGGTTTTTGATATGGTTAATCATCCCCTGCTTATAAATACTCTTGAACTTCTTGCTCTAGATACCCCAGCTATACAATGGTTCAAGTCTTACCTTAACAATAGGCAACAGGCAGTTCTCTGGGAAAATAAATTATCATCCATCCTGCCAGTCACCGTTGGAGTCCCCCAGGGCTCCATTTTAGGACCTCCTCTCTTTTCTCTATTCATCAACGACCTTCATATAGCAGTCCCTGAAGCAACCTGCGTTCAATATGCCGATGATACCACACTTATATGTTCTGCCAACTCCACATCTGAACTACACTCTCTAACTCAAAAAGTATTCAATTCAGTAGAAGACTGGTTCCTGAAACGCTGCCCCCTTTTGAACGCCAAAAAATCCAAGCTACTATTCTTTACACCTACTAATAGGTCCCCTCCTATTGACTTCTCTATTAAATCTAACAATGGTACCCTCATCTTTCCCGATCCCACTACCAAACTATTAGGAATCACAATTGACAACAACCTTAACTTCGATAACCATATAAATAACACCATTCAAACAGTGAACAGAAAAATGGGCTCCTTATATAGAATCAAACCCTTCTTAAGTCCTATAGCTAGAACCACCATTGCCCACTCTCACTTAATCTCAACTCTTCTCTATGCTTCTCCTATTTATACTAATCTAAAAAAAAAATAATCTTCTCAAACTATCAAACTCCTATAACAATATTGTCAGATTTGCCACTGGCAATGCATTTCGAACACACCACTGTCTGAATCTAAAGCAGCTAGACTGGCTTGAACTCCCTAACGTGCTAACTTTTTCCCAACTCACCATTGCTCATAAAATATTTTACCAACCTAATAATACTCCAATACTTGCTAACCTCATTACCCCTTATAATAATCTGAATTCCCTACGCTCTTCAAGTAAACTACTTGCTAGCATAAGTAAGTCCAATAACTTGTCAGGTGACAGCCTATTCTCCAATACTGCTGGGAAACACTGGAACCTTCTACCTACCAATCTAACTCTACTACCTTCACTGTCACTCTTTAAGCAAAAACTCAAAATTCACCTAAAATCACACTGGTTATGTCCCTGCACTAACCCTGATTAATCTACCACCTTTCCTATTTTTTATCTTCATACTGCCTATGGATACACAATCATACTCTACATACCCCACTGTATTCTAAAAACTGGTCATTGTAAAACTTATATAACCACAAGTGTTTATGTTAACTAACAATGAACTTTAGTGTATCTCTCTTATCAAACGATCACATGACTGTTATATTACTTTATACTTACCTGCTTAGTATTGTACTTTTGAAAATCCTTCTTTTTATTCTACATACCTCTTACTTTATTTGTTATACAATTGTATATTACATTTTGTGTTATGTTGGAGCTTTTCTCCCTGGGCCTCTACTGAAAAGGGAAATATATTCAGTTAGACTAGCCCGGTCAACAAATGTAAAATAAAAATAAAATAAATAAACACTCACAGTATAGTAACATCTGACTTGTGATGTTACAGAGCATATTCAATGTAAAACAACTGACAAAAATGCTATAATATTGTTTACAGTGTCTATAGAAAAGTGGATAGTTCTTTAGAAGTAGATAGTTGTCATTGTTTATATTTTGAGTTGTAGTGATAGAAGTCTACAGTGTAGAAAAGTTAAACGTAAGCCATAAGAAAATGTGTACAAAGTGAATTTTGTAATATACAAGTTGGCTTAAGTTTTTATTTTATTTTATTTTATTTTGATAAATAAGTTAGCTAAAAACATATTATTGAGCTTCATACATACCTAATGCAATTTATTATACACTTAAAATGACATTAAAATGTTAAAAAAGCACCTGCTTATTACAGTTATTATGTTGGTCACAGTGAGCGCTTTACATTTGAGAGAGTGACAGTAAAAACTGTCAGGGTGCCTTGTGTGGGGTTTCTGTGATGCAATACCAGGAATTGGAAGCCTTCTACACAGAAGTTATGTGGTGTTGGCAGTCTCATAGGTTCACAGATATACTAGGACAGACAACACCTTACCCTTGACTGCTAAGATTGACAAAAATCCTGGCATGTATGAATGTGGTTTTTGTAATATATGATTTTTTATTTTGTTGGGTTCTTCAGCATTTTTGTCAAACAGAAATAAACACATTACATGTAACAGTTATTTTAAATTGTGATTCCGCTCATGTTATTTATATTGCAATATGGTCTAGCTGCCAGTCTTTTTATACAGTTATGTCTACAAGAAAAGTAAAAGTGAGAATAAGGGAACATCTGTATAGTATTAAACACTGTGAAATCAACAATGCTCTTTATAAACATTCTACTGTATGTGTAGATTTCAAACAGTTTTTTTTGTGTGTGTGTGTGTGTGTGTGTGTGTGTGTGTGTGTGTGTGTGTGTGTGTGTGTTAGACTCAGTTCCCAGGGGCAGTGATTATAAAAAAAATTTCTTTTGAGGAGAAAAACTTTTTGGCAGCTTAGGCTACAAGTAGATAATCATCCTGGAATCAATGACAGCATTTCTATTAAGTGCCTGTAAAATCGAATTTCACAGCAATAACCAATGACAGCAGTGTGGTATATTAAGATTTACCCACTGTTGGTGTGGTTTAATCATGATGGCGAAACCCAAGTGATTAAATAAAGCCAAATGTGGATGAATCTTAATATACCACAACATGGAGTCGGTTATTGCTATTACACAATAATATTATTTAAGAAAAAAAGACTTTCTTTTCTTATATAATGTCTTTGTATAATGGCACAGTGGTGTTCTTCTGCTTCTGCTGCATGTCCTGTTGCTTTTGTTGATGTACTCAACATACGTATGGGACTTGCATTCCCACAGTTACCTAGTATATTAGTGCTTTGAAAGGAAGCAGCAAAGAAAGGAAGGTCTTCATTTTTTTTTTTTCTACATTAAAAAAAAAGTTTTGGACAGTTTAGGGATAGGAGAGAGATAGAATGGAGGAAATACAAGGAAAATCAGGTATGTGTCTGCCTGATTTTCCTAGTATTAGCACCATCCTGTTTCTCTCGTATGTCTGGATCCTGGATTTCTAATTTTATTTATTTATTTATGTTTAAAACAATTTAAAAGTTATAGTACATACCAATGGAAAAAAGTCATGGCGACTGAGCCTTTTTCATTGGTATATGCTCAGATTTACAACAGGTACGCTGGTTGGGCTGACCAATCACTGTGCTACTTTTTGAATGCTAATGGCCAGTCATTGTATAATATTGCTGTTTTCACTGTTTAGCAAGTGTTTTTTTTTTTGTTTCCACAGCTTGTTAAGTATTTTTCACTGTTTTAAAGCTATCTGCTCTGCCTGCTGTGGTTTTCCTGCCAAGTAGTACATAATTAACTAACCTGTTAACTGCTTAAACCATTCTTATTTTCTGCTGTTTTAAATGTTTTTTTCAGTGTCTGATTGCTATTTTTCTGCTGTGTTATACATTTTCTAGTGTTTTCCACTGAAACTAGAGTAGCTAGTAACTGTAGCAGAGTCCAGATCTAGGTCTGCTGCTTCTGGAACTGTTTGTAGTGGTTTTTTTTTTTTTTGTTTTGTTTTTTTTTTTTTTTTAGTTCTGAGCACATTTTCAGGGCCATCTTGGACTGGACTAGGCCTATCTGCACTTTTGTGAGAGAATTGTGTTGGCTGATAGCTGACTAGTAAAGGCAGACCAGTCTAGGGCTTGGAATAAGCATCCTCATTGGTTCTTTTGAATTTTGTTAGAGTTTTTTTCAAGTTTTAGCTTCTGGTATTTAGGCCCCACATCTGAGCAGGTTTGTGCTTGTTTGTGTGCCTTGCAGTACCGTGCACTGTCCCACAACTGTGCACCAAAGCCGGACAGTTAAATTCAACAAATTTTCCCTTAAAATCCAGGCAGAAATATCCATTTGCTGAGCTACTCCATAATCATTTCTGAAAAAGCAACCACTAGTGACAACAGTCTTCAGCCTAGTATTATGGACAGTTTGAATTCCCTTGTTTCTCCTGCCAACCTTATTGACTTGTTTCTCTTGAGGCAGTTTAGCAATTGCCTCATGTACACAGATATCCCTCTACTAATAGCAAAATCTAGTACAGAGTGGGAGAGATGTATTTATACCAAGAATCTAGAATCCATGCTCTCAGTCACTCAAAACAATAACACAGAGAAGATTGTCAACTCATGCACCACTACATATTCAAATAGTACCACTACTCATACACATACCACTGCTCAAGCACATAGTACTCATCAAACATGTAAATCCACATATGTGGAGGTTCTCTAAAAAAACTTACCAAAACATCAGAGACCTCCAACATACAAGTCTGCTACAGCTAACACAGTTTTCATAGCACCCATGACACATAACAACACCAGTGTCTCACCCACCAAGCCCGTAAGGCATAACACTCAAAAAACAAACTTTCCTGCCTTTGGAGACTCAGTAGTGAGACACATGCATGTCCCACTCACCAGGCTGGACTACAAGAAAGTCACAGTCAGCTGCCTGTCCAATGCCAGGCTTTGCCAAATCACACATGCAGTCAAGCCTCTCAGCAACAAGTGCCATTATGACTCTGACATTGTTCATGCTGGTGTGATTGACCAGAGATGTACCTTGCTTGGCTATATGAGGAGAGACATGGTCAAGCTCTCCGAGTATGTGTCCCAGGCAGGTATGTCCTTAGCCTTAAGCAGCATACTACCCTCACCTAGAATGATGCCACAGTATAAACAAAAAATTATTGATTTCAATAATTGGCTTAGTTTTTGGTGTCATTCCAAGGGATCTAGTTCCTGTCTGCCTGGAAGGTCATGGTCAACAAACCTCATTGCTTTTCCAGAGACAGTTTGCACCTGGCACCCATAGGCTTTTAGCTGCTGTCAAAGGCTCTTGCCACCCCGATAATGCCTTTTTTATTCAACGTCTTGAAAACAACATTACTGACATAAAATTAACCAAGCAAAGTAAAATAATGGTCATGCTGCTAAATGCTAGGAGCTTAAACCAAATACTGCACTCCCTGGAAGCACTTCTATCACTAGAAGATGTAGATGTCTGTGCAGTTACAGAAACCTGTTTTAATGCCTCAGAGTGTATCCCAACCATGCAAAGTTACAATTCCTTCCTCACTTTTAGATGACAAAATGTACATGTGAAAACCAAAGGATGTGTGTTTCAATCTCTATAAATTAAATTCACCTCCTGTCTGGTTAGACTGGAAAACTTCATGGAATTACTCTAGGTCCAGGTTATGGTGGGTAAGACCCCCGTTCAAGTCCTAGCACAAAAGTTCCTTGACTTTCTGAATTCAAATGCCCTGGATCAAATTGTCCATACACTGACAAGAGGAACAAACATTCTAGATCTGATCCTCACCAACATGTCAAACAAGTGCACTGCTGCAACTATTGGATCCTCATTAGTTAAAACTGACCACAAATCAGTCACCATCAAATTGACACTAATACTAGAACTCACAAAGGGTGAAATCAGACTAAAAAACTTCACCAAGGCAAACTATACCCTCCTTAGTGAAGCAATAAATACATTCCAAGCCCCATCTCAAGCTGAAAGTGGTAACTACACTGAAGCTTATGCTAATGCCCTGTACAATCAGTTGCAGTTGTGTATAAACTCTGAGGTACCAGATAGAATCAAAACCAGAACCCAGCTGCAATGATGGACTTCCAGCATCAACAAAATCTACAATAAACGCAAAAAGTTGCTGTCCAAGAAAGCAAAGACAAGGACCAAACAATGGAAAATCACCCTCCTCAGCCTTAACAGCAAATAAGACAGCTTGTCAAATCCTCCAAGAGCTCCTTTGAGAGAAACCTAGCAAGTACTGCCAAGGATAAATATAGGTCCTTTAACAGCTATGTACATAACTTAAAGGGTAGGACCCAAGCATGTGCTGAACTGGGGGTCAACGGTATCACACACACTGGCTCCACAGAGATAGTGAGCTTGCTAGCAGATAAGTTTGGTAAAAATTTCACTCCCTTATCCCTTCCTAACTTTCAACAAACCCTTCCCCAACCGCACCCACCTTACATATCTGAAGAACAGATCCTCAAAGCCCTGTCAAAGACAAAGAACATGGCCTCTGTGGGGCCAGATGGCTGTCTTCTAAACAAGTTAAAACATGAACTAGCATCACCACTAAGTACCCTTTTCAATTGTAGCCTAACCACAGGCTTTGTTCCTGTGGAATGGGGAACAGCTACAGTTATACCCTTTCACATAGGTGGCGTAGCAACAGACTCAGGGAATAAAAGACCTATAAGCCTGACTAGCCTCATCTGTATGGCCATGGAATATATTATTATGGACCTTATAAATAAAGACATAGGTGAGCTCCAAACCCTGGATCCTACCAAATTTGGCATCATGAAGGGCAGATTTGGCAGATTTATTTGAAATTCTGACCAGGGCATTGATGAGGGCAAATCTGTTCACACTGCATATCTCAATTTGGTAAAGGCTTTTGACACGATCCCACATTCAGGCATTATCAATAAATTTAGCAAACTGAATGTAAACCCCTTCATTGTAAGATGAGTTGCCAACTGGCTCATAAACCAGATGCACACTATCAAAGTGGGTGACTCCACATCAACCAACAGACCTGTTACCAGTGTGGTGCCACAGGGATCAGTGCTGGGCCCCCTACTGTTTGGTATATACTTCTCAGAAGTTCAGATCAAAACTAAAGTGTCATAGCTGACCATGTTTGCAGATGACTGCAAACTAAGTGCAATCATTGAAACCCCAAATGATGTCAGTATACTCCAGGATGGTCTCCCACAGACCAACAACTGGTGTATTAGTCACAATCTCAGACTGAATGCAAAGAAATACATCATAATTACCTTCAGCACAAACAATGTCCCTTTGCACTATCAAAACAACAACACCCTAAGTATCCATGAAGTGGTAAGAGACCTGGGATCACAGGTTGCCCATAACCTTAACTTTGACCACCACATGCCTACCATTATAAGGAAAGCTTTCTATGTAGCTCACTTGATTAGTAAAGACATTGCAACTGAAACAAAAGAAGTTATAACTCTCCCTGTACTCAGCACTTATCCAGCCCATAATTGACTATAATGCCTATTTGGTATGCACCATACTAAGCACCTATAGCAATTAGAGAGACCTCAGAGTTTTCTAACAAAGAAGATAAAGAGCTTCCAGCATATGCCTTACAAAGACTGACTTTTTCCCTGTCACTATACTCCGTATCATATACACATCTTAGGGTAAACTTTTGCCTGGCTTACAGAGCAACCCAAGACCCAACCCTAATGAACTTACTACATATCCATAAATAAAATGGGTCTAGGGCTACCCATTCCAAGGACTTAAATATGGCCTGCGACTTAAATAGGACATGCTGGAGGGGCAGATTTATCTCCCAGCAACTGCCACATTTTAAGAACAGGCTAGCAATTCATGTGAAACAGAGCACCTCTATGACATTGTTCAAAAGGAACCTGAACAAGTGGATAAGGCACCATAAATTCTTACTGGAGATAGTGCCCACAACCCACCTGGACATGGGCAGTCATCAGTAAATGCAATCTTGGGTATTGACTAGTACTTCCATGGTATTACATTGGGTTGAAACGACTAGGCTTAAAATGACCTCTAGGTTGATAGCGTAGTATTCTCCTATAATCCTATGATCCTAAAAGTTACTTTGCTGAAATTTTTATATTTTAATTGTTTGATTACTCAATTAATCGTTTAATTGAGTATGTAGAACTGTATATAAGATTGGTTGTCATTTTATTTTGATGAAGTCTTTGGACAAAAGCACTAAATAAATATTTCCTTGACTAAAGCACCTTCTGTGGATGTTATTTTTTGGATTTTTGTTTCACACATTCTTTAGGTTTGGTGTTTTTGCTTTGTTGTGTTACCCAAAGATGGCCTGTAGTGAGGGAGATGAAGTTTTGAACATCATTTCTGTTCATTCTATACCTGCTGAGTTATGTACCATTAAAGAAGGTATAAAAATAGGTTATATACCGTTCAATCTTCTATGGCTATTTTAAATAGTCAGTTTTCTCAAAATATGGTACAGTCTACATCACAGACTTTTGCTGCTGTTGCTTCTAGTTTGTCCCCGTCTTTGGCTGCTGGAGAAGGAGACTTGGATGAAAGAAATATAACTAATACTGTTGCTACTTTAGTAGGTGCTGGTTTTAGAAAATATCTGAATTTTTCTACTAACCCTTTTTGTGCTGTTGGAAATGTTTATAATAGCCATGCAGATTCTATTTCTTATCAGCCCAATTATTTCTGAGTAGTTAAAGAAAGTTTCAGAATTTGTCCTTTAAGAGCATGTATTTTGAGCAGCGCATTAATTTGAACATTTTGCCAAAAGGTTGGAGAGTATATAAATACCCTAATGGGCTGACTGGTGAAGACTGGTGGAGATTCATTTTTAAGGAACTAACAGAATTTTTCAATGACACTGGTATCAAATTGCTTAAGTTACTGATTAGACATAATGAAGGGCTGTTGCAGGCTTTAAATAATGAAATTAAAGCTCTTGATTTTTCTATTTCTCAACACTTGCAGCGGTCACTTATTCATGCTGAAGTTGATTCCATTATGTCTTGTCTACGGGGGGGAGGGTAGCCAATTTAATAGAAAGAAAGAAAAAGAAGAAGCTTAGCAGATATTTGGTGGCTTATAAGGATGGTGTGGCATATCGAGCAACTTCAATAAATTGTGCAGTCACTGTTTCTTCTAGTGTCTCTGTTTTTAATTCTTCTTCTTCTAATAAGAACTCTGGCAATATGGAACATTTCCCTTTGGAACAAACCAGTGCAGTTCCTTCTTTTTCTCAATAAGGGCCCCAGGAGATCAAAAGGATTGACAGGCAGGTTGGCCAATCGCCTGAGTTCATCAGATTTTTGGTCACCCAATCATATGAGCTCAAAGAACAGAGGGGGGGGGGCATGCCAATAGAGGCAGGAAGAGACCTTGGAACAGGAGTCATTGAAGACAAGTGTTTCTGCAACTTTTTGTTTTATTTTTTGGACATTGTACTATGTTTGCTGATACTATTTATAATTTTACTCAAGAGCAGTTTATTACTGAATAAACTGCAGTTCTTAAGAAAGGTTTGTCTTTTGTACCTTCATGTAGGGCAAATTTAAGTCAAACATTAGTAGACTTGAAGTTATTTTGCAGGAGACTAAGTTTGTCTTGCTCTGCTGATTATGTTATTTGTCCTTTTAAAAAGAAGAGCACATTTAATCTCCCATTACCAGCTTTTGTGGGGTTATTTTATGATTTATGTAAGAAGGATATTTTATGCATGTCTCAAAGTTAGACTGTGAATAAATTCTACATTAAACTGCCAGGAGAAAAAAACCTTGTTTGAATAGTTAAGTTGCTTGATTTGTGTTTCATGAAAGCAGACAAGGGTAGTGGCTTCATTGTAATGTATCAGTCTGATTATGTTACTGAAATATGAAAAAAATGTTGAATAATGTTCAGGACTATGAGAAGGTTACTTTGTATTTTGTTATAGAAAGATAATGGTACTTACATAATATATTGCTGAATTTACTTAGTGGCAATTGTTCTATCGTTTATGAAGTATTTCAGTTCTTATTTGTTGAACATCCCAGGCTAGCTATTTTGTTTGGGATCCCTAAACTTCACAGTGGGACATACCCTTTGCTTTTTAGGTCTATTATGTCTGCTAAAGACAGTCTGGGGAATTTAATAAAGCCTGCACTTTTTTTCCTGTATTGGCATTGCACCGCACTGCTTAAACAGACGTGAACATTTTGAGATTCAGTACAGACACGTAAACTTCCGTGGCATGCAAATGGCCTCATAAGCAGGTGACTCTCATGCAAATGAGGCAGGTAAAGTGATCCAACAAGCAGATAGGCATCAGTTCAGACTTTGCATCAGTGTCTGTAGCGTACATGGAAATTCCATATACAGGAATGTAGACTGACAAAAGGGGGTGCAAAACTATAGATATATGGATAGTAATCTCCTGAAAATGTAATACCATATACACATATGAGCAAAACTATTATCCTGTATGGCAGACAAATTAAAGGACATAAGTGAAATTCATTTTTATTAATAATCTCAGTGTGTTTCCACTGTACGCTGCAGTGTGCAAACAAGCTTTATAGAAAAATTAAAGAAAAATAAAATTAATATTATGCGACAGAAATGTATTACAGGACCTTGTGTGTCATCCCTGCAATGGTGCATTGGTGCTGTTGCTAATGTGGTAGGGCTATGAAGCATGTAGTTTTGAAGCTGTGAGCACAGATATGTATGCAAATGAGGTGGAGTTACTGAGTAGCAGAAAGGAGTAAACGTGTTTGCATATCCCCTTCCTGTAGACTTAGACACATGTTGATGTTTACATTAGATGTAGCTGACATCAGGGGGTGTATCCACTGACTTCTAAGCTCTTTTAAGGTTTGGTATACATGTTTGCACTGAACGCCGGCTTTCTGAGTGTGTCTCAAAACTGGATATATTCAATTAGTTTTGACCCTTGTTTTGACCGATGTCACTGTACACAGCATTACACACTGACATAGGGCCATTAAATGATGTTAATTATGTTCTAGGCAGGTGGAATGCATCATAGGTAGCCAATCACACATTCTGCACCTACAGCAGAGCTGTATACAATATGCATAGGCCCTACATTCTGATTTTCCCCAATACTCTGCACCATTGGAGTACAGACTTGGCAATTTTAACTGAGATAATGCTAGGGGCTGTTGCAGGTCTGCTACATCTGCATGTGCTAGATGCTGAAGTTAATGCTGCTGGTGCTGCTCACAAGAGGTTTATACTGAGAAGGAGAATAGTGTTCAGGCCCAGGGTAACCTACCAGGAGCTACATGAGCTGGAGATTGTAGAGCTTACAGGGTGGACAAGAAAATACTACAGGAACTCGCTGAGCTCTGCCACCCTCACGTCAGACCCAGAGCCAACAGAGGGGAACCTATCCCAGTAGAAACAAAGGTATGTGTAGCCCTTAGGATACTAGCTACACGTACTTTCCAAAGACCAACTGGGGACATGATGGGTGTCTCACAAGCATCTGCAGCCAGGGTGTTATACCAGTTCCTGGATGCCATGCTACCACATACCAGTGAGCATATTTATTTTCCCCTCACCGCAGAGGCAAGGTCCAGCAATATGCAACACTTCTACCATGTAGCACACTGCCCTGAAGTACTGGGTGCCATAGATTGCACTAATGTACACATCAAGGCACCACCTAGTGAGGAGGGTAGAATCTGTGTCAGCTGCAAGGGGTACCGTTCCATCAACTGCCAGGTCATGTGCAGTCCCCAGGGGATTATCCTAAATGTGTGTGCTGGCGGCCTTGGCAATTATGATGACTCCAAATGCTACATAGCTGTAGCAGATGTTTGCTGGGGGAACATCCCGCATGGTCATTTACAGGGGGATGCTGACTATGTCCTTGAACTGTGAATGATGACACCCATCAGGAATGCACACACACCCATGGAAAAATGCCATAATGAGGCACATGCGCAAACTAGAAACATCATAGAGTGTGTGTTTGGGCTTCTGACATCACGGTTCCAGTTCCTAGATATATTTGGTGGAGCCCTGCAGTTTTCTCCAGCCACATGTGCACATATGTTCACAGTATGTACTATGTTACACAATATGATCCTGTGGAAACAGCTGCAGCAGGATCAGCAAATGGAAGGGATACAAAGCCCCCCACCAGTGCTTATGTCACCATAGGCACAGTCATAGGAGGACTCAGAGGAGGAACCCCCTGCTGATGTCCCTGTAGTCAGTCGTAGGCACGCTCAGTATGCCCTGGATTTGGCTAAGAGACGACGCATAGCACAGTCACTGACAACCTAGGGGTTGACACCTTACACATACTCACGTACATATATTAAAATTGATGCCAGGTAACGCACACAACCTGTACCTATCCATGTATTGGCTGTGTACTGCTTGCATCAGACAGAGTCAACCCTGACATACAGTTCTGTCAACTGCTGCATTCGCACGGTAATGTTCTATCCTGCACAGTACTTGAAAGGATTACTATGAAATGATATTGTATGTATGGATTTGCTGCATTAATGCAAGTAAATATAGTGGGCTATTTTGGTAGAAGTAATGTCCACATGGGACTAAAAGTACGCAATCCACTAGTATGTGTTCCTTAATATTCACTATGCCTCATGGTTGGAATATTCACTACATCAGTCAAGGGAGATGTTAACCAGTGGAGTCACATTATATTTGGACTTCTGTGTATCCCGGCAGAGCATGTGGTGTTGTTTACCCCACCTGCAACACAGCAGTGTTCCCATATAACTGCTTTAATACTAACTCATCAATGGTATATCAGCAGGCCATGCAAGCTCAGGGCAGTAACATAGAAATTGATCGCACATTTGTATGTCTCACTTAACGCAGGAATAAAAATGTACATATGTATGTTGTTGATTGCTTCATGAATGAGTCCTCTCTGGCAGCTTATGTGGCTCAGTGGACTAGGGAAGTTCGCATGGATGATGGTGTAGCTGTCTCTAATCTGGAAGTATCCACATCTTTTGGATGTGAGGCATTATATGTTTTTTTTTTTTTTTTGTTACAGACTGTCAGTCTGTGTGTGGTGTAACATTATTACCCTCTGCCACATATTAATTACATAAGACAGCTGGAGAATGCCATGGACATTTTGACCAAAGTGGAGTACTGCATAAACAGGGACAGATGTCATTGTCTCTAACACACAAACTCTCAGACTGGAGTACAGGTAGGTGTGGGCTGGAGTCACTTTTATAAGTACTGACTATACACTGGGCATGCTCATACACTTAGTTAAACTGAGCGCAATTCTGTTGCCCCTTGATCAAAATGACCTCTTATGTACAGATATGTGTATTCATACATAGATATATGTATACATATCCATCTGTCACTATCTGTCTCTCACATAGTATATCTATCTCTATGTATTTACAAAGACATATATACCTATATAACAAAATAGAACAACAATTCTATCCAGTAAATCTGTATTTTTCCACCTTAATTGAAATACAGAGTATCCTGTCCTACAGCTATATACTGAGATCTCCTCCCCCAGAAAACATCAACAGAATACTGCTACAAACAGTCTGAAACAAAGTATGTCAGATGTTTCTGTAAATTCCAAACCTGTTACAATTTATTAAACTGTCCTGTTATTTAGGCAGTGTACCTAGGAAACTCTGTTGAGCACCGCACCTTAAATGACCAGCTGAATAATCCCCCTGTCTCCCAGCATTTTTCCCTTCTCTCCCAACTATTGAAACCCTATGCAGAACACTTAATTATTTTTATTAAACCCTGTAGTGCTCCTACCCATCTCCCAGTACTCCATAAGGGCTCAAAATGAAAACGTCACAGAAGGGTCTATCCTGCCTTGTATTATGGTTGTATTTTACTAGCTTTTTCCCATTAAATTGACTCCTAAACCTACTGATAGTCTTCTTTCACCTAATGCATTATTCAGTGTCCTGGATATAGCCCTCCCATCCCCCTATTACCGCACATCCTACCTTAGTCTATATTTGCATCCTAGAGCCTTGTTCGCCATTTTTAAATCTAGTTCACTACCTATCTAGCCTCCTTCCTCCCTACGGCATTCAGGTTACCGTGCTCAACAGTAAACCAGGTTTAGTTTGCCAGTATCTACTTATATTCTGTAGAAATGGTGTTTAAGTGACTGTTACAATATCATTGTCGTGATTTAGCTGTTAAAATATACTCTACACTGTGGTTTAGCTGTTAAAATGTACTTTAAACTGAACTTGATTACTTAATACTAGTGTATGCTCTCCGTACACGTGTTCTCTCGCACGCAACACACAGTGCTAGGCACTGTTCTCACTTTTATTCTGCTGGGGTAATAAAGCCAACTAAGTTACTTTCTTGATGAATGTTTTTTGCTTTACAACATTGTTCACTCACAAAAACAGCGCTAAGCACTGTTCTCTGAATTATTCTGCTGCAGGATATATTGTTCACTAAGCCACTAAAATGCAAAATGTTGTATAGTTTAATATATGAATCTCTTGCATGACACAGCGTTAAGCACTATTCTTGGTTTTATTCCACTAAAGCTATAAGGCACTAAGCTACTTTTATGCTAAATGATATGTGTGTTAAAGTGTTTTAATATCCAACTATAAAAATTGAATTGCTATCATTTAGGGAGTCTCTAGCAAAGACGTTTTAGCAAGGCAAAGATAGACAATAATGTGCATTTGTTCAGAACTGTGTTTTTTACTGCTTAGTTCAGTTATCTCTTATGTGTAACTCAATAGCATTGAATGTTGCTACAATAACAACTATAGCTCCACATAACCTTATTTGCTTTCTGCTCTGCCCTTTTTCCTCCTAGAATTCTATCCAGTAAATCTATATTTTTCCACCTTAATTGAAATACAGAGTATCCTGTCCTGCAGCTATATACTGAGATTTCCTCCCCCAGAAAACAGCAACAGAATACTGCTGCAAACAGTCTGAAACAAAGTATGTTAGATGTTTCTGTAAATTCCAAACCTGTTACAATCTATTAAAATGTCCTGTTATTTAGGCAGTGTACCTAGGAAACCCTGTTGAGCACTGTACGTTAAATGACCAGCTGAACAATTCCCCTCTCTCCCAGCATTTTTCCCTTCTCTCCCAACTATTAAGACCCTATGCAGAACACAATTATTTTTATTAAACCCTGTAGTGCTCCTACCCATCTCTCAGTACTCCATAAGGGCTCAAAACGAAAATGCCACTGAAGGGTCTATCCTACCCTGTATTACGGTTGTATTTTTCTAGCTTTTTCCCTTTAAATTGGCCCCTAAACCTACTGATAGTCTTCTGCACACAGTGGTCCTACCTTTATTACAAACAGTAATCACTCCCAACTTTCAAACAACCTATAATATCACTACACCTATATTTCCTCCTACATCTTCTCACTACTATCCCTCCTACTCAGCTGTTATGTACAAGCACACCATACCTATACTCAGTGCATGCACACTCCTTGCATACATCACATCTGACCAAACCTCCGCCATTCCCATACTCGACCACTACCACTGTATCACCACACACACCACCACTCATATCCCACCTCTACTCTACTATTCTCCCAACAGGTCAACAACCATCCCGATACACCCTCTATATAGACTACAGACCACAATACCTAAACTAAAAACAACCCCATAACTTAACATAACCCTGCCACCATACCTATTACCCACAGAAAACAATCAAAAAACTTCCCTTATAAGCAAGCATATATAGAAATTGATAAAATCAATAATCTCATCCATATACAACCTAGCACTCAGTGGGGACATCAATCCCAATCCTGGCCCCTCAGTCTCCAACCCCTTCCCTCATAATCAGACTGCAGACCACATCTTCTCCAGCCAACCAACCTCCTTCTGATAAGCCTAAATAATAGAAGTATACGCAACAAGGTGCATGAATTCCATGCCACCATAGACTTCTACTCCCCTGATGTAGTGATCCTTATAGAAACATGGTTAAAACCTCACATTACTAATGAGCAAATCCTCCCTACTGGTTTCAATATGCTAAGAGTAGACCAACTAAACAAAAAAGGAGGTGGTATAGCTATAATATTTAAACAGCATCTAGACATCCAGATCTTAAAGTTAGCAGCTCCCAAATAGGTAAGGAAGAAATAATATATACCAGTCTTAAAATAAACCAAAATAAAACCCTAAACATAATAGGTTGCTACTTCCCACCTGGCCAAAACATCTCTCCACGTGAAAACCTCCTCAGCTGGACTACCCACAACCTACCACAAGAAACTTTAATTCTAGGAGACTTCAACACTGACAGGCAATCCTGTTCTAGCAACCACCCAACCCATTATGTAAACCTTCATGGCTTCACCCAACTAGGATAAATAAAAACTCCAACAAACACACTACTCCTGATTGGATACTAGTCAATAAGAGCCCCCTGTCACATATAGCAGGCTGCCTATCTGACAGCCTCAGTCATCACTCCCCAACCTTCCTACTAAGAAAAAAACCTTTATAAAGCGAAACCCATCATCTACCATCAAATACGCAAAAGAAAAACTAAATTCAACCCTCTCTCATTCTGCTCATCCATAAAATACTGTAAATGGCAACCTCTAAAATACCTCAGACTAGATGACGCAGTTGACTACTTTAATAAAACATTCCTAAGCATCCTTAATTACCACACCCCCATAAGACATTCGCGAACTAGAACCTGACCATCCCCATGGCTACAAAAAACATTGTCTGAAATGTAAAACAGGGATAAAGCCTGGGACAACTGGCACAAAACCAAAAACTCCTCTACTAGGCAAAAATTCCTAGAACAACGCAATAGAACCAAAAAGCTTATAAAACAGGACAAAATCCAGTACTACCAGTCTGCCCTTACCTCCTCCCAACATAACCCCAAACATTTCTGGTCCTCAATAAACTCCATCCTCCCCGCAGGTAAAGTAAGTACACCCACTCCTAACTTAACTCACTCCTCCGCAAATATTGCTACCTCTTTTCAACAATCACTTCACAAAAACCATACTATCACTAGCTAGACAACACAACCCCCCCCATAAACCCACACCATCAACTACAACTAACAATCTCCCCACTAGCTTCTCTTTCTCTCCTGTTCCTACCTCCAAAATAAAACAACTATTAACTAAACTTAAAAACACCAGATTAGCAGCAGACAACCTCCCAAGTGAATACATTCAACTTGCAGCTGATGCTCTAGCCTACCCCGTATCACTCTTGATTAACAGATCTTTGTCAGAAAGTTATATTCCCACACTATGGAAAGTCTCACATAATTCCACTACACAAAGGAGGCCCGTCCACAGATCTAACCAATTACCGTCCCACAGCTATTCTCTCACCACTCCAAAATACTAGAGAGACACCTTCATTCTCAAGTCTCAGATCACCTCCTTGCTAACAACCTCCTCTTCAACACACAACACGGATTCCGACCTAAACATAGCACCACCACCACCTTACTCTCTTCTAACACTATCCTACAAAATAAAAATGCAGGTCATCTCTCCTCAACTACCTTCGTAGACCTCTCTAAAGCTTTCGACATGGTCCCACACAAACAACTCATCTCTCTTCTCAATAACCTATCCTTCTCTCAACCAGTCATCAACTGGTTTCAGAGTTACCTATCTGACTGCTAACAAGCAGTTGTTTGGCAGGACAACATATCCCCCCAACTACCAGTCTCCATTGGGGTTCCCCAAGGGTCCATCCTGGGACCCCTACTCTTCTCTATTTTGACCAATAATCTAGCCTCAGCCACAACACATGGCACACTCATATAATACGCAGATGACTCAACCATAATCTGCACAGCCCACTCCCTACCCGGACTGCAAAAAGTCACACAGGAAGCATTTTCCTCTTTTCAAACTCGGTTATCCGATGTCCAACTAATACTCAACCCAAACAAAACAAAATTACTAATCTTCCAACCCACCAAACTTACCCTGGACAGCTCTCACTTTAATATCACAGCAAAAGACACCACCATCCTTCCTACAGAACACACCAAATTACTAGGAGTAGAAATATACAATAAACTGAACTTTGACATTCACATTTCCATGATCATTAAAAAAATATACAAAAAAACTAGGATCATTATATAGAAATCAGCAACTACTTACCAAAGCAGCTAAACTGTAGGTAGTAGATTCTTATCTTATCTCTACGCTACTCTACGCCTCTCCAGTATTTATTAACCTTAGACAATGCAACCTAAATAAGCTCAAATCCTGCTACAACTAAATTGCCAAATTAGCCACAGGGGTTTCCTACCGTACTCACCACTGCCTCTCACTAGCAGAACTGGGTTGGCTAGAGCACCCCCACTTCCTTCAATGGGACCAACTCGCACTCACCCACAAACTAATAAACCAACCACTAAAAGTCCCATCTCTCCAGAATCTACTCCAACCCTACATAACCACGAGACCACTAAGATCCAGCCACAAAAACCTCCTACAGATCACAAGAGCCAATAACTCTGCTAGAGAAGCATTATTCTCCTGCACTATAGCCAAACTCTGGAACTCCCTCACATCCTCAATTACCTCTGTAACTTCTTGCACCCACTTCAAATCCTTACTAAAATCACACAAAAAACTTGACAGATATGCCCTTGCTACCCCTCCCTCTAATACCATCCACTCCACCCACCCACTACCTCGCTCGGCTCCCTATCAACAACCTACTCTTAGTAAGCTTGGCTACTCATGTTCCCAGTTACCTGCCACATAGTACTAACTTCTTGTAGCAACAGCTGCTAATGGCTGTTATGTACCTCAACAGATTGTATCAATTGTTCACTGATGAATCTCAACTACATTTGTAACCATGTTTAGTATATGTCACCATATTTTAAAATTGTACTATGTTCTACAGCTGTTTTACAACTATGTTTTATTCTTGTCTTATGTCCTCAGGTGGACTAATGTCTACATTTTAAATGCTATGTTTTTTAAATGTATAAAGTAAGTGATACCTAATGTGGAGCTTTTCTCCCCAGGCCTCTGCCGAAAACAGACCTGTGTCCACTTGGACTCTCCTGGTCAACAAATATAAATACATAAATATACCTATATATATATATATATATATATATATATATATATATATATATATATATAAACATGCATCTCAGTCTCTCCCCCTATATCTGCATAACACATGTACATATCATACACACACACACACACACACACACACACACACACACACACACACACACATTTATATATACATTCCTGTTATATACATAAATATGTGTGTGAATGTCTGTATAGTCCTACACTGTTATATATATAAATATGTGCGTGGATGTCTGCATTGTCCTACATACCCTAATAATGGTGAGTAAAGCTGCACTATCACACATGTATAATGTTGCTCAAAGGATCCAAAGTAAGGTCTCAACAGTACATAATGCATTTACCTACAGACTCATGTGCCGGCCAGATGTCACCACACATATAGCAACAGGTGAGCAAATGGCATAATGTATAATGTTGTCTACACAGATATGGACAGGGCACATTGTTCCTACCCACAGGCTTGCCCATTAGTGCAAACAGCAACATATGGCCATACTGGTAACTGTAGATACATAGCTAGGTTAAATAACAGTTATCTGACTGCTAGGATACTAGATGCAGATAACAGTATAAAGCAATATCACTCTTCAGGCCGCAGATGCTGTTCAAGACAAGCCTAATTTGAGTAATCTGCAAGTAGTTTACTGGCAATCATGTATGAAACAGTTGTCAGCTGTGGTGCGTGTAATAAGTACTGTGATTTATAGTGTGTGAAACTAGATAGGTAGGGGTTCTACTGTCACTACAGGCCAGTTGGTGTTTGTGTGCATATATACCCTTGCAAAACAACTGCAAATCCCTCATTGGCTTTCCAACTGCAATGGTATGCAGTTTCTTCCCTGTAAGTTGCTGCTGGTTTCCAAACTGCCCTCTTCTACAAGGCCAGATGATGTTAGCTAGCATAAGACTACCAGCTGCCATTGCAGTATCAGATGTAAGCTGCGCCTCATGCGATAAGTACTGTGAACTTTAACCTATTAAGACTAGACATGTAGCAGTTATAATCTCACACCCGGCCACTTGGTATGTGTGTACATATGTATCACCCTGCAAAACAACTGAGAATCCCTGATTGGTTATCAAACTGCAATGGTGTGCATTTTTTGATCCTGTAAGTTGCTGCTAGTTTCCAAACTGTGCTCTTCTACAAGGCCTGATGATGTCATCTACCTTAAGACTACCAGCTGCCACTGTCATATCACACTTAAGCTGTGGTGTGCGCGGTAAGTACTGTGATCTATATTCTGTAAGACTAGATAGTTTGGGCTTCTAATCTTACTCCAAGCCATTTGGTGTGTATGTTTGTATGGCATAAATATGATCACCTCAGTAACTTAGAAAGAGGTAGAATCTTGCAGTATTTTATTTGTAGCAGGTGATGTGGGCCTCCAAATGCCTGACCACAACTAGGCCTGCTGATGTTATCAAGCATAATATGCCCTAAAGAGATAGTAATAGCAGACATGTTGCATGCATCACATACCATGATCTGTAGTGTGCACCATTAGATAGGTAAGTCTTCTAATTTACATACAGCCAAATTGCACTATGTGTGTGCCATGTCCTGTAAGCAGTAATTGGAAGTGATGCTATCCTCAGCGTAGCCAGGTGTGTGTGTGTGTGTGTGTGTGTGTGTGTGTGTGTGTGTGTGTGTGTGTGTGTGTGTGTGTGTGTGGCTGTTAGAGCATTTTAAATCAGCTTATGGAATCATAGGATGCTTGAACTTCCCTTCATAATGGCCACACAGCCCTCACAATCATAGACAAATCTATACCCTTATTTACATGATCAGCACATATTGCCTCAGTCCAAGAGGAACACAGTCAGAAGCTCTGTGGTGAAATGATGGTAACCCAGCCAATCATATCGATGGCATGGGATGAGGTGCACTGAGGTGATCTGTTTGCCATTAGGCAGGATTCTGCTTCAAAGTCTGCTAGACAAATTTCTCCCACCAGCATGTATTATTAAAGTCACATACTAAGTTAATGTTCTTAGAGTGATTAATCCATGTAGCATGCCACCTACAGATATGCCAAATTTACAATCAAGGTCATACATTGGCCCAAGTGCAAGGCAGACATCACTTCTGAGTAGTCTATATGTCACAGGCTACAATGACACTGATTTCAGATGATCCCCATTGAACAGATACTGAAGATGCAAAGTTCCCTTGTGAGGGCCCATACTGTTGTGTGCAATTGCCAGTAGTGCTTGGAAAGGTACATTACCAAATGGCCATTGCACTCAGATATTGGCATGCTGAGGGAAGAGTACATGGAGGTTCTGAGTATGTCAGTTACTGGTGACTGTGCCCTCAGTTATAACATATGATTCCTGTCATACCACTGGGGAGACATGGTGATCTCAGGCACATTAGGTGTAAATGTGTGGCCAGGCCTGTGAGCCCAGTTGTATCACCCCTGAGTACGTACATCACATGTTGTGACTGATGTGCTACTTGCCAAGTAAATAAGTGTTAGTGATGGAAATGATACTACATATATATTTTTGCATGGAGTTTATGACCATTAGCATGTCAAGCATTTGTTCATTAATACCTTCTTGTAGGATAATGACATAACTCACAAACTCTATGAGTGCTCATATTTTGCAGGAATCAGCCAACATTGTTAGCCACAGAAATTCAGTATTTGCTTGTATCATGGTTAAATGGATTCCAAGCAGTAGCGGACCCAGGAATGAGACTTGCTGAACACTGCTGCTTACAGATGAGCTATAGGAGGTAGATATCCCTATGTTGAGTATACATACCATTAATGGGCCACTTAGTGACCCTACAATGATATTACCATGGATGCCCAAGTTGGTGCTTTTGTAAATGATGCCTGATTGGGGGCTATAGTCAGATTACTTGGCTAAGTCCAGGTGGTTGTACGCCCTGATGTACCCTCACCCAGGTCCTTGGTGGCTACCTCAGAAATGTCCACCATGATTAACAGTCATGATCCCCCTGTCAGAAATCCAAACTGTGTACAGTCAACTGTGTATAGATCACATATATGTGTGCTGATCAGCTCTGTGATGAGTGGCCCTATGGGCATACAGATATGGACACTCAGGCAAAGTGGTCTATAGTTCTGCTGGTCAGTGGATGTTCCACCTCTGTGCAAGGCTGTTAACAGTTTCCATTGTCCACTCAGCTCGGCTGGAGCCAGTGGTTTCAGTATGATTACAAGGGGTTCCCAACAGTGTTAGTAATCTTTGTCAGATCCCATGTAGGACACACCTGGGATGTTAGCATGTCAAATAAATGCTGTGTACCCCCCACAGAGATGCTAGTTATGACCTACTCTGTAGATATGGAAGGCATAGGACAGGTTGTAAGAATGTCATGTGGCACGTGGTGGGGACAGGGCAGTGAACCTGACACAGATCCTGTGGGACTACAGGTTTCCTATAAGGACAGACCCATTATATGTGGCTTCATTATGTATGAGTTCACTGACAATTGGGGCCTGTCCTTTGAGGTTACACATGTAAATACACTGTCTGTTGTGGTTCTGCTTTCTGTGGGTGGCTAATTTTGTCACTTACTGTGTCTACACAATGTCACAACAACACTATGTGCTTGTTTAAGCTGAGGAGGTTGTGCTTCCATTTTAGGGGCACCCACACCCCAACTGACACACAGCAATGTCCACCTCTTATTGTATAGCCTGTTAATGGCAGTTGTCCACCAGGCAGGTTTGCTGTGCATTGAGTAGCCTGTGTTCTCCTGTCAGGTACAGCCAAGTCCATGCAGTTGCAATGCTGATTGTACATTGCATGGGTGTAGAGCCTTGCATACTTGCCTGTCACACCTGAGGGGGGAGGTGAAGTCAAGCTATGTAAACCATCCCACAAGAGTTAACAAGTTGCTTTGTTGAAATTTATGTCTGTATTTTCTGCAAAGGGGAGTTAGTTCTGGTAGTTCTCATGAGACTTATCTGTGTTCAGATCCCACTAGGGAGGACCTCACATTTGTGGGTTGCAGGTGGTCACCCATATTGGTAGACACATGATGCATTATGTTGGTTTCCCTCATCAGGATGTCATGGCACAGCTCATAGCATTGTAGTTAAGGATGTGGACTAACCTTTTGGCAAGTGAACTTCAGCATGACTAATCAACACAGCTGGTGGTCACTTAATACTACCCCAAACCATGGTGTAGTGATATATCTTGACAGGCACACATACATCAAAATATGTGCAATGGGTGTTTGGATTCATGAAGCTACTCCTGTAGCCAACAATTGGTTGATTATGTGCCCTTCCAATAGGACCTCCAGGAAATCACAGTGTTTCACTAAATCTGGATGTGCATCTATCCTTAATGAATATGCATGCACCATCTACATTACTTTGCACACTGTCATTTTGAGGTCTGAACTTGTGGAAGGACATGTAGTCTGGTATGGCTGTGGTGCTGTCCACAGCCTTGAACCAGATGCTCTTGACTGCACACATGTCTGCATATTCCAAGGTGGGGACATCTTTCACAGAGTGGGGTTCAGTGTTGCCATTCTCAGTGTGTAACAACATAACCACAATGTTGTATAAAGATGGTGTTCTCACTGCAAAGTTTTCCCTCTAGACAGTGCATCTAAGATGCATTGGGGGGTGTCAGCAGCCTCGACCAGTACTCTAAATCTCAGGGGTGAGAGAGGAAGACAATCATTGGTGAAGCATTGATGTCTGTTGAGCAAGGCATTCCAGGTAGACATGTATTAGATCTCCTTACAATGACACCACATGCTAAGGCAATTACTGCCCTCCATCAATTTCCATGTGTATAGAGTCATCATCCTAGGTGAGGGTCAGCTGTAGCTGAAAGGTATGCACATACGCATGAGAGACACAGACTGGCTAACCTCATCCATGTGTCTGCATACAGTCTGGTGACATGTATCCCTAGTCATACACACCTGCAGGAACTATAACATCAACATTATGTTAACTGACATTCCTTGATTTGTGGCAATGTGTTTTATGGTGTAATGTGTCAAACCAGACAGCTGATTGTGATCTTTCCCATATGTAGCCTATTGACAGAGACCTCAGTGTGTCTTACGATGTAATCACCTATGACTAAAAGGTGTGATTTTGTGTTTTGCCTCAGGTGATTGACAGGTGAGAGAGTGGTGCATGCAGTATTATGTGCACTGTGCTCTCCAGTGGCAGGATTTTCTGAGGTGTCTGCTGTTTGGGAATGTTTCTGGTAAAGAGCTGCACACATGAAGGTGTGTGTGATGTGGGTGTAGGTGGTGCAGGATGTGAGCTGTGCATGTTGGCAAAATGCTCATTGAAATATGTAATGACTGATGAGGTGTGGGAACACTTTCTACATCTCATCAGCAGATCCTGCAAAGTTAGGATCATGGTGCCACACCCTTGGTGTTCACAGTCTGGTATACAGTATTTGTAGGCACTTATTGCAGTGAAGCTGTGGATGCCCATGCATGCATAGAAGATTTGTTCAACTTTGCGGACATTACATTGGCCTCACAAGTTTATGATCCCTGTCAAGCAACCAGACACCACACTGGTTGTTGTGTGACATTATGTGGGAACACTGATGTGTTTTGGGTACATAACTGCACAGTATGACATGTCTAGGACATGTGGTAGGTGGACATACATTGGCCAAAGGTTGCCAGTCTACTGCAGAAGGCCTCACCACCATGTCATGCATATATTCACCATTAATCTTTTGATGGGCAGGATGCATGACTTGCTGTGAATTTGTCATCAGTGATGGATCACTGCCACTGTGATGCTTGCTTCAGCAAGCCTTGACATCCATGTCATGAGACATTGCATATTATATTTTGATGTTGCAGTAGTGCTCCAGTTCCCTAGTGGAATACCACCAACCCTGGAACAGATGGCATAATACATGCAAAAGCCAACCGAGTGCCCAGGTTGCTAATCAAGGCATCTACCTGAAGAAGGGTATGTGAAGCCTACAGAGTCTTTCATGATGTGGGATAGCTATGTGGATGCACAAACAGGTTGTGTCCTGCTTCTCATCATGAGCATTGTAGCAACGTTTTGCACGTGATGACATAAAACATATCAGAGCATAGTATCCTATGTGAGAGTGTTTTTGGTGAGACCAACATTAGTAGTTGCCAGACACTGTCAATTCCATGGACTCCACTGCTTTCCACAGTCTTCACAAGGTAATTGTATCCTTCTAGTACACACTCCGTGGGTACTGTCCAGCTGCAGAATACCTGGGTAAAACCTCCCACCTTACCTTTACAGGGTATACATACTACACTTCCCAAGCATGTTTGTCTGTGCTCTGTACAGACACTTTGGATGACTGTCTTCTTGGAATATGATGGAAATAACTGCAATACTTATTTGCACAAACGGCAACTAGCAAGCAGTGCCAAGCAGTATCGCCAGTTCTCTGAGTCATGTGATATGAAATGTCATGAAAGGCATTAGCATGGATACGAGCAGTAACAATGTTGTACACCTACTGACAATGGACCACACACCATTTGTTTTGCTCAAGGCCAGATCATGCCTACCTACCCTAACCAGTGGACTTCATTGAGTGTTAAACTATGCAATGGATGAGGGGAAAATGACCTGCTCCACCTACCATTGCCTGACAAGGTGTTTGACAATATTAGGCCAGCAGGCTTTGTTGAAAACTGCGTAGTTATTTAAAGAGTGGTATGTCATCTGGTGGATAGGCAAGTGTCTGATAGTCATACTCTGAGAAGATAGCATTGGGAGACCTATGCTACAATTATGTCAGTCACCAGTTTATTTCCCCAGACATCATTAATGGAGTACCCCTTCTAGCTATTCCCTTCTCCGCAGTCATGGCCACTGTCAGTGACCTCTGACTGACTACATTATCAGGTTATTGCATATTAAGATCTGTTACTGAATCCCACACAGAACCAATGGTTATCCAGGATGGGCTGAGACACACATTCAGTTGTTGTCAGAGCCACTGACAAATAGTAAATGCCAAAGACTGAACAATACTTTCCATTGAGAAGTCAACCATCCCTGGAAAATATGGTAGTGTCCGCACACTGCACACAGTTGAGCTATTACTCATGGAGTTATGGACTCAGAGAGTAATGTAGCCTTAGACTTTCACTGGTTGGTAAAATGTGGGGATCTATTCAATTTTGTAGAACCTATATGGAAAGGTATGGCATGTAAATCCCAGACTGTCATTGTTATACTGAATTTGGCACTCATAACACCTATCATTGAGTGCAATGGCACCTTTGCTATGTCACTAAACAGGCATATCTTACAACTGTAGCAAACACACAAGTTCCATGGTAAACCAATGCACATTGTAGATAAAATGTCCTGTGAAGTCCATGTCAAGACTGTACATGTGTAGTCTGTGTCCTACATGCTTTGGAGAGGATGTGTATAGCTGCCATACAGGGAGTTGTCAGATCCCACTGTGTACCTCCCACATATCCAAGACAGGTCTAACACATCTTACCTGTTATACACACCTACATCATCACTGTGGTATAAATAGTACATGGTGGAGAGGCAGCTATGTAACACAGACATTACACCCTATATGTAACAGGCCCTCCATGCATGTGAAGCGCACATCTGCTGTAGCACACATCATGTGCAATTTACACAATGGGATGCAGAAGAAGACATAACTGGTGTAGGACAAATGTCTGTAATTGACACAGGAAATCTGTAGATGCGTCATCTCCATCATCACAGCTTGTACATGTGTTAGCTTCTGAGACCCTGGTGACACATATCAAAGGCATCAGTCCTTTTCATAGATTAAGGATGCATTAGTAGGCTACTGCCGCCATTGCCCTTATTAGCCTGTTATACACATATGAACCTATGGATCCATGCACCCTAGTGCTGTACCTTGCTGAAGACATATTTCTTCGGTTCTGACATTCCATCCGGTGCTGTGACATCTATGGGTTTATTGCCGCAGTGTATCCATACGTTTCCCCTACAAACACCTGAAACTAAAACATGAACATGTCAGTGATATACCTTTCAATGTGTAAGTACACAGCCATTAGAATGTCATACAACATAAGGTGCACAAAATTATGTTGCTTACTCATTACAGATGCCATCACACAGTCTCTGTCAGTGACCAGTACAAGTGGTGTGGCAAAGCAACACTGCATTACACAAGTACATATTAATTTATATAGTCACCCCATGCATCAGACACATAACATCAGTTCCCTGCTTTGATGATGAAGATAAAAGGGATGTGGCATAGTTATCCTCACTTGCACAGGGTGTTGTGTGGGGGTGCAGGAGGCCTAGGCTGACCCAATAGGTTGAAAGCATGTGTGTGATTCAGGAAGGGAAGCAGGCAAGATGGACCATGGAAATGTGCCATGTGTCCTGTAGGTGACTTGAATTTGACATTGTTGTGTGAGTGCTTGCATGAACACAGTCAAGCTCAGTGGTAGACCTACATGTGTGTATGTTGGACAGCTTTGAACCATGCATTGTAGATCTGACAGTTCACCATCTCCACCCCAGAACACAAGACATGGCTCTGCCAGGAGTTGCTTTGGCACCTCCATGGCCAAGGTCAGAAGTGGTTCTAGTACCTGATGGTGACTGTATCTGCTGGGACTGTGTCCTCCATGGGAACACCCAGGACCATGAGCCCATGGCCTGCTATGTGTTGGTGTGGAAAGCACACTCCCCTCTGTAGTGTTGGATGTACTGCCACTACAGGAGCATGATTGTGCATGGCCACAAGGATACTCAGCAGATAGGGTGTTGATCTATGTCCATGAGTCTGACGCTTAATTCCAACCAGACATTCCAGTACAGACAATATGTGTTCCAAGGCAGATATTCTGCAATCTGTATCAGACCACCTTCTTTCCACTGTATCACTGAACCTATCCAGGTTGTCACTGATGTGGTGGAGGCAGTTATGGATGTGAGACTGTGCTGCATCCATAGCTCTGACCATACATCTGGAGTTCCTTTCAGAATGTGCCTATGCCTCCATAATGGCTCAAAACATATGCCAAGTGACCTGTGACATGACACCTGTAACAGGTGGTGGAAGGACAGCAGGCCTCCTACAAGCACCCCTAGCAATCTGTGTGTGTGGAGAACCTCACCAGCTCTCTGGCTATGGCAAGTGTCTACACTCACTGGAGCCATAGTTGTTGCACTTTTCTACTCAATGTCTCCACCCTCTAACTGTCCAATATCTGTAGCCGACTGGGTATGTATAGGCAGTGACAATGAGGCAGAAGAGGGATGTCAATCTCTAGGACAAATTCATCCCCTGAAACCCCCACATGTGGCTCACACTTGCCACCACCATCATCAGAGTCAGAAGAGACACTGACATCATGTTGTATAAGGGACATAACCCCCCCCCCCCCATGGTCACCTATGATAATAAAGGGAAAAAGCAGTACATTAATACCTGCACTGTTATGATCTGCAGAACTATGCTACAATATATGTAAAGCTCCATACCCTGTTGTCACTAATACAGACCTGTTTAAAACCTAATCTCATATAGTAGGACATGAGGACACTACTTTTCCCACAAACAGCTGTAGTTACTTGTAAATAAAAGCTCATTACCCAGTAATCTCATCAACAGCAATGAGGTACACTGTTGACATTTGTGTGCACAGTTGACAAATATGACAATCTGTAATGTCCTGGCAATACTGTCACATCTATCAGTGTGGTTATACCTACAAGGCATAGGTAGGACTCTAACATGTGTACAGCCAGAAAATATGTGTGCAGTTGGCAATCATGCCAACAGTACAGCAATCCAGGCAGCAGGCCTTGGATGATACTTTAGAGAATACATTGAGACAAATCTACATATGTAACAAAACAGTGTCATGCTTACCAGCAGCAGGACCACGGCCTTGTCCGATACCTGATGGACCTGTGAAAAGTTGAGGAAAGGTAATGTAAGTACCAATGCTTGTTGCACTATAACAAGGTAGAACATCCATATATCTCACATTTACAGTAGCTACTGTGTTAATTTTTATTTTGGTCAAAATCTGACCATGTGATTCAAACTGAAGTTAACCACCCGCAAAGAACAAAGACCTAATAACCACATAACAGTATATACAGCCTGACACACGGAATGCTACTGTATTCCAATGCTGATCAAACTAAGCTTACCTGGATGCTCCTCTGCTGTGGCAACTGCAGCACCCACATTCATGATGTACAGTGTGATGGATGCCTGTGAGCTGTCATGTGTTCCTATGTTCACCAGGAATTCCTCAGTGGCTGAGAGTGGTTGTTCTGCTGCAGGCCTCCACCTGTGACACCATGATCCCTGGTGACATCTGCTGGCTCTTCTGCTTGCAGCATTAATCATGTCCATTGCACAGTATCGAACCTGCTCATATGCCCTGCTCTGATGACCTATGGCATTCATGTCATAGGCAAGACCAGCCCATAGTGCTGCCCGCTGTTCCCAGTTTTGCCTGCCCCTGAACACTAGGAGATGATGGTGTTGGCAAAGGCCTTCCAGTATTATATCATTCTCCACATCAGTTAAAGGGGCACTGCATCTGAGATACATGTTTCCTGAAAGGCAACAAAATGGGAACACATGTTAGGATCACATAAATGGAAGTACACAATGTAGAGCTACAACAAGAATATAATTCCCAGCAGTATCCACTGCTTGATCACATATACCATATTCCACAGTGTGCAAACATAATAAGCATGTGGATACAACTAAGATACTAGTGATACTCTTCTATTACTGTGTGTGCTATGACAGATGCTGTTGTATGACCATACACCCAACCCTGAAGTCCATTGTAGTGAGTCCCCTAGGGGCAACTCCCCTGATAATATGTCAAAAGAACAGTGCCAAACAAATATCAGTTTGCTATTACAACCATTATAAAGGGAAAGTGCTGTGAGACCAGTGTGCCACATTTACAAAAAACATTCCACCCTTGATGTATTTATTTTTTTATTTATTTTTATTTTACATTTGTTGACCGGGCTAGTCTAACTGGATACATGTCCATTTTCAGTAGAGGTCCGGGGAGATAAGCTCCTTGAAAACAAAACTAAATCTTATATACAAAAATGAATATGCACAATGCACGTTGCAGGTACAGTACAGAGATAATCAAAGAGGGTAGACATTCATAACATAGTGCAAAAAAAATGCAGGTACAATACAAAAAAAATGCAGGTTAAAACATAATATAAAAAAGAAGGCAGGTTATAATATAATTGTGTTATTAAAAAAAAAAAGTTGTCACAATAATAAGTTTCCAGAAGATGCAAGTAACAGTATATAGTAGGACAGGGTTATGTTGTAATTTAGGGAAAATAGAGCTTGATTAATGAAAAGAAGAGGATAGGCAGAAGCAAGATTAGAAGAGCTAGTTGCTTAGTCAGGTTTAGTACAGGGGCACAACCAGTGTGTTCTGAGGAAGAGTTTTAGTTTGCTTTTGAAAAGTGATATAGAGGGAAGTGAGGAAAGTTCACTGGGAAGTAGGTTCCAGGATTTTCCAACAGTAATTGAGAAGAGAGAGTCCCCAGCTCTGTTGTTTGATTTATAAATATCTACAAGAAGTTTATGTGATGATCGTAAGGTCTTCAGATTGGTATAGGGGATGATGAGGGTGGATAGTACAGGAGTATTGGTAGGTTAGTAAAGGGTTTTATGGGCAGTGGTCAGTTGGTGGAATTTAAGCTGATTTTGTGGTTCAAGCCATCCTAGCTGCTTTAGATTATAACAGTGGTGGGTTCTGAATGGGTTTCCTGTAGCAAATCTGGCTATGTTATTGTAGGGATTTTCCATTTTATTGAGGTTGTTTTTAGATAGATTCATATATATGGGTGAGGCATAGAGGAGAGTAGAGATTAGATGAGTGTGAGCAATAGTTATTCTAGCTGTAGGAGAAAGGAAGGGTTTGAAACTGTAGAGAGAACCTAGATTTCTGTTAACAGCTTTTAGAGTATTATTGATATGGGTGTCAAAGTTGATGTTGTTGTCTATGGTGATACCTAGTAGTTTGGTTGTAGGAGCTGGGGATATGAGAGTACCGTTATTGGATGTTACTGTGAAATCTATTAGGAAGGACTTATGAGTAGCAGTAAAAAGGACGAGTTTAGTTTTTTGGGGGTTCAGGAGGAGACAGCGCTGTGTAAACCATTGTTCAACTGTGTTCAACACCTTTTGGGTAAGGGAGTGAAGTTCAGATGTGGATGAGCATATGAGTGAAATCATCTGCATATTCGATGCATGTAGCTTGGGGGATTGCTAGGTGAAGGTCATTGATAAATATAGAAAAAAAGTAGGGGTCCTAATATGGACCCTTGAGGGACACCAAGGTTAACAGGCAGGTGGGTAGATATAATGTTGAGCCAAAGCACAGCCTGTTGTCTGTTATCTAAGTAGGATTTGAACCATTGTATAGCAAGTTCATCCAGTGACAAGGATTTAAGGACATTTATAAGTATCTGGTGATTTAACATATCAAATGCCTTGGACATATCAATAAACAATGCAGAGGAAAGCATATTGTGGTTACGGTTTTTGTTAATACAGTCAGTAAAGGAAAGGAGGGCAGTAGTAATGCTGTGGGAAGGTCTGAAACCATGTTGACAGCTAGATAGTAAATTATTTTGGATTAGGTGGTCTAGGAATTGCCTGTGGATACATTTTTCCATGATCTTTGCCAAAGGAGAAAGTAGGGCTATGGGACAGTAGTTGGAGAATTCAGTAGAACTTCCGCCTTTATGTAGAGGGATAATATGGGAGACTTTCCAGATACTAGGGATGTGTCCTTCTCTGATGGTTCTATTGATCAGAATCGAAATGGGATAGGCAGTGGATTTGGCTGCTTTTTATAGATATTCAGCGGGTAGTTGGTCTGCTGAAGGAGAGGATGGTTTCAGTTTTTGGATAAGGGTAAGAATATATGTTGTTGGGACTAGTTGGAAGAGAAATGGAGGGGGTTGGGTAGAGTTAAAGTTAAATATAGTAAAGCTCTGAGGTGATAACTGACTGGCAAGTGTTTGAATGGCCTCAGTGAAAAAGGTATTAAAGGCATTGGCAATATGCTTGGGATTTTCCAGGTCTGTGCCTTGTGGGTTTGGTGTGATGGATTGACCTGGCTGTAATAGTTGGTTAATACTCACCCAGAATGTTTGTGGTTTATTATGGTGAGTCTGCTGGAATTGTAGGTAGTAGTTTCTTTTGTCAGCGAGTATAGCTTTTTTAGTGTCATTTCTCAGCTGTCTGAGGTTTTGTTGATCTACTGGGTTTTTAGTCATTCACCATTTATTCCAGTATTTATTTCTGAGATTCTTTGCTTGGTTTCTTTTGAGAGCCATGGGGCAGATTTAGTTCTAATTCTGATAGAGCGGGTTGGAGCATGGTGGTCAAGTATGGCTACAAAGTTAGAATTAAAGTATTTAACAGCTTCCTCCAGTGGGAGGTATTTTAAGGGAGACCAGTTACATGCTTTTAGTTCATTTTGGAAGAGATCGGGGTTAAAGTTTTTCTTGGTTCTAATTGTCCTACAAATGTTTGGAACGGGTAGATTGGTCTTATGCCTGATGATGTAGGTGAGTGAGTTGTCACTCACGTCATCAGGCAGGGTTCCAGCTTCATAAGTCTGGGGATGATTATTTATGAGAATCCAATCTAAGGTACTTTCTTTCTTATTAGGCTTGTTTATCCTGGTAGGAGAGGTAATGGTTTGAGAAAAAACAAATAGGTTAATATGGGTGGTTGGGTGGCTACCTATGCAACACTTCCAATCAATGTTAAAATCACCTAGGATTATGGTTTCTTGGGGTTAGTTTTGAGATAACTAGCAAAGAAGATCTTTTATGGTGGCACTGTTATTGCCAGGAGGAAGATAGATACAGATAATATAAATGGATTTGAAAGTGTTAATTTGATGTTTGGAAATGAGAATTTCAGCGTTAGAGTCTTGAGGTGGTTTATAGTCATAGGTAGTAATCTGTAGCCCTGATTTAAATACGATAGCAATCACACCATCCTTCTTAGCTGCATGGTCTAGTCATAAGATATTATAGCCAGGTGGGATAACTTCATTGTCTTTAGTAATAGGTTTTAACCTGGTTTCTGTTAAGCATAGAATGTCAAAGGAGTAGACTTCCAAGAGAAAATGGAGTTGTGCAACTTTGTTATTAATACTACATACATTGAGTTGAGCTATTAAGAGTGAGTTTGGTGGTTTGGGGAGGGAATGAAAAGTAGAGGGATTGGGGTTGAGGAGTTGAGTGGTAGTAGAAGTTGTTGGGCCTGGGTTTGGGTGAATGTCACCATCTTTTAAAGAGAGGAGTTGTATTTGAAATCTAGGATTTGGGGATTCACAGTATATGTTTAGAGATTTCTGGGATTGAGAGAGTTATATCTAATGTGGACTATTCTGTGGTATTTTGGCAATAGATAGCTGGGTGTAAATGTTATATTATAATGGTTAGTGAGAATAGGTAGAGAAGGAGAGGTAGTTAGCTTATTGGGGTATTGAAGGTGTGGAAATAATGGGTGCTCATAGGAGGTAGGCTAAAGTTAAAGGTGGTAGAAGTATGAGTAACAGCTGTAACTGGGCTGAGGTGGGTAGTTTGTACATTTGGATGGGTAAGTTGTTAGGTTGTTGTTATAGGCACGGAAGTATACTAGGTGTGGATAGGGAGAGGTATATATTGTATGTAGTCTGTAGGTTTAACAAATCTGGAAATGATTACCACAGTTCTAAGAAAGGGTTAATGCTGTAATCCCCATTCCCCATAAGTATATTCACACATATGAATCATGTTGTAAACAAAGAGGTCACATCCCTGATTGAGTGTAGTACTCCTCTGCTGATATTTGCAGATATAGAATGTTTCTGGCAATGCATTTACTGTAAAGAAAGTCTCATACAGAATGGTTCCCCATAGCTAGCTGTTTGCCTTTTAGCATGTTTTTCATTACCAGGTGACTGCCTCTTAACGATTCTGTGGTTCTGAAATGCTAATTGCAGCCAACACAGCTGATTTGCAGTATCATCAGCCAATGACATGCAATCACTGAACAAGATATAAGGCCTTCATATAGATTAGAAGCCCTTTCTGATATGTTGTGCTGGACATTACTGGGATGAGGAGACTATGTCATCACAGAGTGTAGGTCTGTAGCAGCTACTTTTACATACAGATGTGCATGCTATAAGCTGCAGCTGCTGCTGCAGGCAATAGGCATAGGCAGAGAGTGTGAACACTTTAGAGGACAACAAGATGTAAGAGTAACTGTGGGAGCTGTGTCAGCCTTGTTGTAGAGGCAGAGCCAATGTAAGGGTACCCCTTCCACTCAAATTAAGGCATGTGTTTAAGGTAAGCATTTTAGCCAACAGTATCACTAACAGAGTACTAGGCAACATGTTTGTCATATCCTTGAGCAACATAGGGGATAAATATAACACTAAGTCAACCATTTGGGCAACTGTCAGGACATGATACAATCTGTTATTCATTTGGCACATGTATGCTGCCAGTACTTGTTACTAGCAGGGGCTTCATATGTGCATGTTAGTTGTGCAGCTGTGCTAATCTGTAATCTGGATATGAAAGGACTGTGTGCAGCACACTGATATTAATGGGTCTCATTTGCATTACCTGAGTTAAAAATCCTCTGTGAATGCATATTAATGCATGACCTGACACTTTATGCACTTCTAATGTTGCTATAGAGATATATGAGTTGTTTGCCTATCTGCAGGCCTGTGACTGCCATCAGTGAAAATCAGACATTTGATTTGGAATGCACTGTGTGGATAAAGAGTGCATGACAGAGTCATTAATAGCTGGCTTCACAATAATGTAATTTAAATGCTACTCACCACTGGATTTGAACCCAGGACCGTGTGTGGCAAAAGTTAATAATTGCACAGCATTTAACAAACTGAGCTACTGAGTCACTGTTATAGCAGGTGTATTTGTCAAGATATAAATCCACACATACAGGCTGTGAAATACTTTTTTTACATCCATCACTATGTGAATGGTTTTATATGGATGTATTTCTCCACCAGAGACCTGGTTTATCATATATGTTGCCATTAATATTTTAGCAAGTGTATTTCTAAATGTTGCTCATAAACAAGCACATTTACCTGCTATTAGAGACCTCACTTACATCAATTATTCCATGTCTGGATTTCTATTGGTGACTCTTGCACCAGACTCCAAGTTACACTTCCATTTTTTCCATTACTCTTTAACAAGTTTGTGTGATGAGGCACAATGTGCATCTCTGCTTAAACTTGCTTAATGACTGTAACTTGCAGTTATTATATTTTGTTTAAACCATCTGTTTTAATTAACAGCTGTGTGGTGTGTCAGGTTAATGCAGTGGTCTTCAGATGCAATGATCTTGGGTTTGAAATAGGGACGGATGTTTATTTCATATGTGTTTATTAGCATTTAAAACATATGTATCAATATAGCTTAATTTAGCTGAGTTTAGCAACACTGCGTGGTGTGCTGTGTCACAAGGTGTTATGCAAAAAATGTTTAAAGAAAAGAAAAATGGGGAGATAGGAAAGGGGTGAAATGGGTTGCGAGCCGGGGGAAAAATACAGTGAAAGGCAGGTAGGTACGTGCAGGAAGGTGTAGGAAAGGACCATAACTATCCATTTCTTATACAGCAACAACTGATTACTTTGACAGAATATGTAGATGAATTTGGACTCTCACCCCCAGAGAGAGGGGTGAGGACAGCATAACTGTATTGTCAAGCCAATTGGACCAAATTACATGTATCCAGTGGACATGTGTGTGAAATGGAGAGCTATGTATGGGATAATATTTTTTTTTTTTGGGGGGGGGGGTCAGGTGGCCATTTTTTTAAGGTGAGAGTGGAATCTTGAGGAAATGACATATGTACATGTGGATTAGGGAAGCTTGGTAGTTGAGGAATCTTTTGCAAGCAGACAAGACAGCAGACAGGGGTGGTGTGTGACACAATATGGGGTGAACTCCTTGGATGGGGAGGGTGGTGTGGAATTGCAGTCCCATGTGCCTCCACAGGGTAGCAGCATAACTCACGTCCCCACCTATGGGACTGTTGGCATTGATCTGTCACTGCCTTGAGTGTGGCAGTGGTGGAGGCTGGGCTCTGGGGTGAGCCTGCCCCACCAGGGTGGCCAGCATGCTGTCCATCTGGCTCAGGCATCTTCCAAACCCATGGTACATGATCCTGTACACCAAAACTGGCAGTTCGTCATGGGTGACAACTCCCCCTCCACCACTTATCCCAGAAGGGACCCAGCCCCGTCCCTTGTGGCAGAACTACCTGATGTCACAGGTAGTGCAGGGGCAGCAGGAGGGGGCACCAACAGTCTTGGTCCCAGACATGCTGGGGCTCGGTGCCACAGCCAGAGGAGGCAAGGTAGGTGGATTACCGGGAACTGTCCTACCTTGATGCGCTGTAGTAAATTAGTTCTAAGTTAAGGTTAGTAATAACCAAACCGATGTTAGTATTAACATAATAGGACATAATATTGATTAATGCAAATAATATTAAGGTATATTATGTGGAATACAACATTAAATAACATAACAGTAAGTATGTTAACAGCAAGCCAGTATGAAATAACCCATTAAGCCAATGAAACAGTTAGTTTAACAAACTATATTAATATTAAATCATAATAATGAAAAATAATGAATTAAAGCTTAACAAAATATAGTTATTCTAACAAAATATATTAATATTAAATCATAATAATAAATAATAATAAATTAAAGAAAATAAGGGGTTGGGAGAGAGAGAAAAACATAGCATTAGTGATGTCACAGATGATATCCCTAAAACAACTGCTAATACATAGTTCTACAGGTGTGCAGTGTCAGTCGTGAGTACAGTGACTACAATTCCTGTATAGATGATATAGCACATACATACCTCTCAGGCTGTTAGTATGGAACAGTGTGGGCCAAGCACAAAGAAATGCAGATACACAACTACACGGAACTGTTTCACATAATACACACGTACATGACTACCAAGGTGTTCTGTAAATGGATTTGACAATACATTGCATTCCAGGCAATCATTTATCTGCTAATCATGGACCAGACAGATCGACCACCTGTAATTATACTATGAAAAATCTTATCAGTTGAGAGGTATGTTTGTGTACATTAAGGGGACAAGACAGCCATCATGTCTTAGTTGGCAGGCATGGGAGTAGAACTCAAAACCTGTGACTGCAGGAAACATCTGCAAGTAATGTAGTTATTGACTGCAGTAACTTAGAAAAGACATGCAATGAATACAGACCTACTGCAAGGATTAAGACAATTTTGTTATGAAACCACAATCCTGCTTTATACTTTATTGGTATAGCTCCTAAGTATATGTGAAGTGTACACACGATATCTACCCATAAAGTGGGTTATCTCACCCATATACTTTCTGTTCCTGGAGTGGAAGGAAAAGAGAGCATTGTGTGACTGAAAGTGGTCTGGAGACCGTCTTGAACCTTACTGTGGGTTGTGCAATACATTTTTCAAGCAATTACTTTTGTATTACACAGTTATTGCAGTTTTACAGTTGACTGCAGTAGCATTACAATAGATCTGCAAAGCATAGATCTCTACTGAAATTATGTTATGACACCACAATCCTGCTTTACACCTCATTGCTTACTGTTATTGGTATTGTTTATTGGTTACTGAGCTACAGTTTTTACTGTTTATTTATTGCACTACAGTTTTTATTGTTTATTCTTTATTACACTACAGTTTTTATTGTTTATTCTTTATTGCACTACAGTTATTGTAATATATCCATACTTACCTCACTCACGGCACATCTTGGCTAGGTGCCTGGCATGGGACTGCATGTTGCAAGCCCTCTCAGCTGCAGCTGTTGGAAGAGAAGTACATCATTATGCATACCAGTTTTGCACAGATTCAGCTTGTATTGTAGTAAAGTAGTGGCAGAAATACTTACATATGTCTGGGACATGCCCATACCTGGTCTCTAGGGACCAGGTGTCAAAAGTTCCCCTATTCCTATGCTTCAGGTCATCATAGCTGTGACAACACTGCTCACCAATGTGAAAGATACCAGACACACTGGTAACTTCCCTGGCCAACCAATCCCAGGCCTCAGGCTTACATTCTGAACCATAGTAACTGCCCTGCAACAGCCTAGGTTCATATCCTGGTAAACCAACTGCAATAAATAAATAAATAATAATAAATAAATAATTGTGTAGCAGGAGTCTAACAAAAACCCTGGACTCCAGCACACCCCATCTCTGAGCCAGAAAGCATGCATCCTGTCCAACACCACCAGGCATACCAACAGTTAGACAGACTCCAACAAATGGTGCAGAATTCCTGCCTATTGTCCTTAATATTGGCTGTTTCCCCACACTTACACATCTTACTGCAACATTCAAAAAAGCACAGTGTTGCTTAGCATTGCACAAACCTGTTTAGTGGAGCTGAGCATCACAGAAACTTGCACAACCACAATGTTAGTGAAGCTTAGCAATGTGTAAACAGTAGTAACCATTAACCATGTGTAAGCAGTCAATGTGACAATTTTGTTTTTAAATTAAAAAAAAAAAAAAATTACATTAAAGAATGGTAAGAGTGCTAGGGACTCAAACCCAGGACCTACTAAGCTTTAGGCCATGATTCTATCCATTTAGCTACTTGGATAACATGCAAGCTAGCATCATTTCACATATCCTACTAAGCTACCTGTTAGTGTACCTAAGCACTGCACTGGACTACAAAAATGGGCTTAAACAAAACCAAACATAAATAATTAATTGCATCTCCTTTCTATTTTTAGATGTCTGCCAGGTGTCAATAGTGTATGTGCAAGCACAGCTTGGCTCTACTGCACTCCGCGCTGTGCAAACAGACGCTAAAAATAATAATAAAAAAAAAAAAAACAAACAAAAAAATTATAATAATTAATTACATCCCATTTCTATTTTTAGATGTCTAGCAGGTGTCAGCTGTATATATCTAATCACAGCTTGACACTGCTCTGCTCCGCGCCATGTAAACGGACTTTAAAACATAAAACAAAAAATAGAAAATTAAAACACAAAATATTAAAGCACAGCACATTTCAACAGTAGCAGGGTACATCACAGGGAGTCTTACCTTGTACATAACATCAGACCAGGAATTCTCTGGACAATCCACAACCGTGGGATAGCCTCTACACTTCTGCCTAAATTGTATTCAATATCCCTGTTACTATGCCCTCCCTTGGCAGCATGCCATGATTAATATGCATGGCAAGCTGCCGAGGGGGAATAGTGACCATGTACATGAGTACATTTGGTGTAGGCTCTACACGGAGTCTACATGGATTTTATTGAATCCTGGGGAGTGTCACTGAACACATCTCTGTTTTTTAGATTATTTTTTTAAATCCCCTAGTCCAGCAATTAGTTATACAAGAGACTGATGGTATTTTTTGGATGTTTGCATAGGTTAAATATTGACAAAGTGGATATTAATATGTTCACCTTGGATGACTTTGCACTTAAAAATAACTTCTTCATGTTTAATGGTTAGATTTACCATCAAAAAAAGGAGTTGCGATAGGGGTGACAGTGAATCCTTCTCCAATATTGTCATGCGGTTGTGGGAGACAGAATATTTGTATAATATGCCTTTCCTTAAAACACATGTAATTAAATATTATAGATTTGTGGATGATATATTTTTTATTACCGATGCTAAATTAGATGCTATTACTGCCTTTATTTCAGATATTAATGATACTACTGAGCTTTTATACTTTAACATAGGCTGTTTGGGCACTGATGTACATTTTCTGAATGTTGTCATATAATCAAGGAAAAGTAATAAGACTTTTTCTAGTAATATTTATAAGAAGAAATGTTTTGTTAACAACTATTTGCACTTTTCTAGTGCACACCCACCATACATGAAGAGAAATATACCTAGGAGCAGATGATCTGGGCCTCAAGGCTGACTACTAATCAGGAGATTGTTTTGGATGCAATTCATGAACTAATAGTATTTGTTATGGACAGAGGTTATAGTTATAATGGTCTTAAGGCTGCTGCAGATGAAATTATAGAAAAAAGGAATGACAAGTGTCCACCTAAATTGTCTGTTGGCATTCCTAATGACAACAAGGGTGTTAGCTCCACTGTTTCTAATATTAAGACAGACAAAGGTTATACTAATATTTTTTGTCTCCACATGATTGTATATAATTCATTTATTCGATCTGTTCTTATTCAGAATTGGAACATTCTTAAGGCTGATTGAAATATTATTAAAATAGTAGGTAATGTACCTAGGTTTGTAGTTAAGAAGTTTAAGTCTATTATACAATACTTAGAAACAAACAACACTATAGCTTTGACTGTTAAGATCGACATGTTTTTTGTAATATGTGCTCTTTTATTTTGCAGGGTTCTTCATTATTTTTGTCTCACAGTAATAAGCACATTATAAGTAACAGTAATTTTAACTGTGATACCTCTGCTATTATCTATTTTGCAATCTGCTGTAGCTGCCAGTCTTTTTATATAGATATGTCTACAAGAAAATTAAAAGTGAGAATAAAGAAACATCTGTATAGTATTAAACACTGTGAAATCAACAATGATCTTTATAAACATTATACTTTATGTGTAGATTTCAAAATGTTTAATTTTTGTTGTGTTAGATTCAGTTCCTAGGGATGTAAGGGGTGGTGATTAAAAATTGCTTTTGAGGAGAGAAACTTTTTGGCAGCTTAATTTACAAGCAGATAAACATCCTGGAATCAATGACAGCATTTGTATTGTGTTTTTTAAGTGTATGTTTTATATTGTGTAATGCTGCTTTAAAAGTTGCTTAGCTGAAGTTTTTAGATTTTAATTGCTAATCAATTGTTTGAGTATGTAGAACAGTATATAAGATTGGTTGACACTTTGTCATTTTATTCTGATTAAGTCTTTTGACAAAAGCGCTAAATATTTCCTTGACTGGAGTGGCTTCTGCGGACATTTTGTGGATTTTTGTTTATACATACTTTTATTTATTTATTGACATTTGTTAACTGGGTTTGTCCAACTGGACTTGTGGCCCATTTTCAGTGGAGACTCGAGGAGAAAAGCTCCAGTAGTACATGTTAAACAGGTACAATTTTAAACAATATTGATATAATAGCAGTTATAGCAAAAAGATTCACATATGTTGGGTTACATGCATAAAGTTAAAGTTGCATTAAAAAGAAGCTAAGTAACAATTTTACATCGATATAGTTCAATAGATCAATAATAAAAAAATGTTTGTTTAAAATTATGCAAATGCATAGTAGACACATTGGGGAGAGAGAGAGGTGTAATGAGGTACTAAGTATGGTCCTTTTGAGGGTACATAAAGGGAAGGACGACTAGGTAGGATCATGGCAAGGGCAGGTTCTGGAATTGAGAAAATAAGCTTTTAGTTCATTTTTAAAGTGTGAGGTGTGGGAGATTGAATGTAAATCAAGGGGAAGTTTGTTCCAAGCATGGGCAAGAGAGTGTTTGAAGAGTAGTTTGCCTACTGACCTTTTTGGGTGGTAGATATCAAGTAATTATTGGTTAGAAGTACGGAGGGTCTGGGATGGGATGTAGATGGAGACTAAGGAAGATATAGATGGACAGAAGGAGGGCTTATAAAGAATAGAGTGTAGCATATGAAATTGATAAGATAGCAGAAATTGGGAAAGTTCAAGCCATTGAAGAGGGTTTAAAGAAATGCAGTGGTGTGAGTTGTATGGGGAGTTAGTAATGAATCTGGCTATTTTATGGAAAGTCTGTTGGAGTTTGTTTAGAGTGGAGGCCTGGATATTGGTAAGAACTGAGGTGGTGTATAAGAGGGAGGGGAGGAGGAGTGCCTGGCCCAGGGTAAGTCTAGATTCAGTGGTTAGGAATTTTTTGTTCCGATATAGCAGACCTAGTTTCTGCTTTGTTTTTTTTATACATTGGAGTATTTGCAGGTTAAACTTTAGTTCATCATCGATAATGACCCCTAGGAGTTTTGTGTGGGTGTCAGGTTGGATAGTTGTATTGTTAGAAGATGTAATAAAAAAAGAGGTTTTGTGATGAGAAAGAGAATGGGGAAGGAAAAGTAGGAGTTTGGTCTTTTTGGAATTTAGGATCAATAGGTTATGAGAGAGCCATTGTTCAGTGGATAGTAGGGCCTGTTGGGTCAGGGAGTGTAGTTCAGGAATGTTATTTAAGATGGATATAAGTGTGGAGTCATCAGCATACTGAATAAGGGAGGATTCTTTGCATGAGGTGTAAAGATCATTGCTGAAGATGTTAAACAAAAGGGGTCCCAAGATGGAGCCTTGGGGATCACCACTGGAGATGGAAAGGAATGGTGAGGAGGATGAGAGCCATTTGACAGATTGTTCCCTGCCAGATAGCTAACTATTAAACCAGGCAAGTGCGGAGGGGGATAGGTGGAGATTTGCGAGTTTGGATAGTAGTAGAGGATGAGAGACAGTATCGAAGGCTTTGGAGAGATCTAGGAAGAGACAGGAAATTAGTTTATTATTGTCTAGGGCCTCTGCAATGATATGAGTGAAGGAGAGGAGGGCAGTGGTGGTGCTGTGGTGAGGACGAAATCCATGTTGGGTAAGGGTAAGTTAGTGGTGTGTGAGGAGGTGATTGAGATGCTGTGAGTGAATACATTTTTCTAATATCTTGGAGACGGGGGACAGAATGGCAATGGGTCAGTAGTTTGAGGGGTCAGTGGAGTTTCCACCTTTATGAAGAGGGATACTGAAGAAAGATTTCCAAATGGTGGGAACAGTTGATTCCAGAATAGATCGATTAATTAGTGTAGATATAGGATAGGCAATTGAGTCAGCAGCAAGTTTGAGGAATGTAGGAGATAGATTGTCAGTGGAAGGAGAGCAAGGTTTTAGCTTGAGTAGTAGAGATTTGATGTAAGTAATGGGAAATGGCTCAAAATAAAACAAAGTTGGGTTAGTGGGACTTGGAGGGGTGAGTATAGAAGTAGAGTTTGGCTTAGAGGCTGCCAGATTTTGGATGGAAGAGATAAAGTGTTTATTCAGGAGGGTAGCTGTTTCCTGAGAGGAAGAGTTAGGGTATGGGGAGGGATTAGAGGGCTTTCCAGGATAGAGGATGCTGTTGAGAGTTGACCAAAGTTTTCAAGGATTGGATTTGTTGTTAAGCTGATCAGAGCTATAGTATAACTTTTTGCCATTAGTTGTATGTTTTTTTTGCAAGGTTCCTCAGTTGACTGAATTTTTGAAGAAAAGGTGGTTGTTTAGTTTTAGTCCAGGTTTTCCAAGCATGATCTCTTTGTTTCATAAGGGACTTAGTCTCTTTGGAGAGCCAGGGAGCATGGATTGATTTTGCTCTGAACTTCCTAGAGGGAGCTAAGGAGATTAGAGTATTCATGAAAATGCTATTGAAAGTGCTTACAGCATCATTTAGGGGGGACCAATCTATGTTGTGGAGAATGGAGTTAAATTGGGATGAACTGAAAGTCGATAGTTTTCGACAGTCTTTGATAAGGTGGGGTTTAGGAATATGGGAGTAGCATCTTAAGATGGTGGTAGGGAGATGATCACTGAGGGAGTCAGGTAAGGTGGTGGGATTGTAGTATTGGTGGGGGGAATTGGTAAGGATCCAGTCTATGATGGAGCTGGAAGTGGAAATTTTATGGAAGTTAGTGGGAGATGTTATAAGTTGGTGGAAGCCGTGTAGGTGGATACTGAGTTGGGGGGAGTCAGTAGTGAGTTTGGACCAATCACTGTCGACATCACCAAGGATAAGTGCCTCATATGGTATGTTGTGGGAAAACTAGGATAGGATGTTTTCAAGAATGGGCAGATTGTTACCAGGAGGAAGGTAGATAGAGGCAATTACAAGTTTTTTGTGGGGATTCAGATGGCAGTTAAAGATGATGATTTCAGCTGGGAGGAAGTCAGGAATTGGGGAAGGGTATGGTGAGAGGTTAAGGTTGTTTGAGTAGAGGATGGCTACTTTGGGTTTAGTGTTTTTGCTTTGAAGTATAAAAACACCCCAACACTGTTTTGGTCACCACTAAATAAACTACTCCATCCTGGTAAGACCACCACTCCTTCTCCAAAAACAGACAGTATGACAGACTCTATCCCCACACAGTTTAATTCCTATTTTATACAACTTATATAATCTCTCTTAAACACTAATACATCTGCCCTCCTCTCTCTACCCCTGTCCAGTCAAAACCACCCACAGCTCTTCAGTTTTAGTCCAGTGCCTACCTCACTCATAATGAAGTCATTCCTTAATCTAAAAACTACTTCTGTAGCTGTAGGCCAACTACCATGAGACTACCTAAATGGCCACAGAAGTAATAGCCTTCCCTGTGTCCATACTAATTAATAGGTTCAGTGATACATCCCATCACTGTGGAAAAAATCCTGCATCATACCACTGCAAAGATGCAGCACATCTACAGAGTTTAATAACTACAGACCATTAGGGATTCCCTCCCCATCTCGAAAATTTTAGAGAACTGCATTTGTATACAGCTGGTGCAATATCTAACCTCAAATAAACTGCTGTGAGAAACACACCATAACTTTAGGGCCCCGTATAGTACCAAGACTGCTCTACTACATTTTTCAAATATAACAAAGCAAAATAGAAACAATGGTTTGCTTGTGTCCACCATATTCTTAGACTTGTCAAAGGCATTTGATACTATCTGGCAACTGCAACTGCTTTTGTGACTCTCTGAGTAGGACTTTCACAGTACTTCTTGTTGTCGTTTCTTACTTACCTATCTGAAAGGCAGCAAGACATTAAATGACAACAAACCCAATCATCCTTTCAACCAGTTACTACAGGTGTCTCTCAGGGCTCTATCCTGGGCCCTCTCTTATTTAATATATTTTTTACTGACCTCCGCACCAACGCTCACCATGCTCATTTAGTTCAGTAAGCAGATGAATCATCATTAATATGTGTGCCCTCAACAATAAATAAGCTCCAAGACATTACCCAAAAATATTTCTCCTCTGTACAAACCTTACTCAAATAATCAAACCTCCACTTGACCCCAAGGAAACTAAGTTAATGCTTTTTACCTCAAAAAGTTGCCAAAATCAAAAGCAATCTTTTAAAAGTCAGCAAATAATACTGTCATTGAAACTATAACTCACAGTAAACTTCTAGGCATTAAAATAGATTAGAACCTCATATATGACCAGCATATACTGCACACCATTAAATCTGTGCACCATACAGTAGGCTTTTATAGGATCAATGGATTCCTTACAGATACTGCAAGAAAAACTCTAGCTATGATATAAAATACAGTACATAGCCATAATACATAATAAAATACAAACACCATATTGGTCATTCAGAACAATAAATTTTCATGGAGCACTTTAGTAATAATCCAAATCTGAACATGGGCAATACTTGGCTTACCCATGGGTGGTATGTTTTGAATTCAAGTGAGTCAGTTGTGGGAAAAAGTACATTACCCACATCTAGAAGTAGATTGGTGCTATTACACAAAGCATTTATTTAAAATGCATATTTTTAAAATAATGATACATTTATTTTGGAATAGACTCTTTTTGCCATCATGAGCTTCTGATTATGGCTTTGAAATCTATTCCACACACATGTGGCATGTATATCTAAGTGCTTGCTCAGTGCATTAGCTTAAATGTACTTTCTTCCTCTGCTTATATACATATATATATATATATATATATATATATATATATATGGAAACACTTTATAACCTCGAATTACTGAAATGTCGAATTTCAGTATTTCAAGACTATAAAGCCGAATGTTAAAAATAGCGAAAGGTCATAATCGCGAACTCGAATATATGTTGAATTTGCGGTTATGACCTTACGCTGCTTAATGTCCGGGATTGTGTTTTGATGGTGCGTGGTGCCGTGTGTGGATGTAGGTGTTATGTAAGTGTTTTCTAAGGGTTTTGAGTGGGAGTTAGAGTGTGTGTGAGTGTGCTGATGTGTTTGATGTGTGTGTGAGGGGTCGGAGTATGTGCGTGTGTGAGTTGGCTTTTGTTTTGTGTTTGTGCTATCTCGGAGTTAGTATATATAAGTAGGGGGGGTGCAGGGGGGCTTGCCCCCTGCTTAAGTGTGTATGAGTTGTGTATGTGTGTAGTTTTGTTTGTTTATGTTGTGATGTGGGTGTTGTGGTATATGTGTGGTATAGTGTGTGCGGTGTTTTCAGTGTTGTGAATTTAGCGTTTTTTTGTGTCGGTGTTTTGTGGATTCGGTTTTATATTCTCGAGATACTGAAATTCGATATTTCAGTATTTCGAGGTTATAAAGTGAATATATATATATATATATATATATATATATATATATATATATATATATATATATATATATATATATATATTCAGTCCATACTCCCATCCATAACCCAATTTTTCCCATTTTTGCACATAAGGTTGGACTGTCACACCAACAGTAGCCATCATTCTGAGCCAATGTTGACAATGTTGAGTGGCTAGCCCTATATTGGCTATAAATTTTTAATATTGTGTTAAATGTTACACATTACACTGCTCTGAGGAATGGAAAGTGCTATATGAAAATGCATGATTTGTTTAGATATCAGTGACTGAGCTTCTATTTTCTTGTTAATGGTGTGCAGAATATGGCTGCTATAACTTTTACATTTAGTAGCTACAATAGCTGGGGATTTTGTGTATTTCTTTTTTCCAGCTTTGCCAGTAGTTAGTGACAGATTTTCAGCAAGTATATATAATATTAAGTAATAAGTGGATTTCATTATGTAATAAATATTGCCACCTGTCCCACATATTTGCTGTACAACTTTACCATGTAAACAGAGACCATCCGCTGTCTGAGTATAGCTTTTCAGTTGGTCCTTTATGTTGCTTTTGTGGTTGTTAATGCTTGTTATCATTCCTTGCCTGGTGGCTATATGATATACTGCCTGACGTACCTAACTATCATTGAGACACCTGCTTTGTGGACCATCTTGGCAAATAGTCTTCTCTAGAAATGGTCGGGATACTAATGTAGGCTCCATGATCGAAACACTGTTTTCTGCTAACACCTGTTGCTCTGCAAGGGACATGATGAAGCAGGGTTAAACTTATATCTAACACCCTTGAATTCATACATACACACACGCACACACACACACACACACACACACACACACACACACACACACACACACACACACACACACACACACACACACACACACACACACACACACACACACGCACACACCACTTGCTTCATGTCCATTCCACATAACATGCATTTCTGTTTGTGGTTATGCAGACATCATCATCATTCTCTATGAAAACAGAAACTGGAATAAGGTGTTACAAATATGTAAAACACATCTCTTTCCTTAGGTTGTTAAGTTGTCTAAGTACTGGTACCTGTACTCTGCATTTGTGGGCATCTCCTGTAAATTGTAGTAATGGTGTATTTTCACAGTAAAGTTCCCAGTGATGGATCTCGCCATGAAAGTGGGGGATACCTCACTTGGAAAGGCATTGTACTGCTCCATCTGACTCATCCAGACTTCTGAAACACATGAATAGCAATGTGAAGGGACAATTCATTTTGTTCTTTTTGTCTCCCAGATGATGCACCCAGACAACACAGATGCATGCTTGTGAATGAATACCACTTGTATATTTGCAGAGTGATAGTTGTACTTGCACATGGGCATCCTCTGAACCAGCTGCACTTGTAGAAATGTGTCATCTTTGCTGCATCTCCTTTTCCTGGGAATTTTGCCACACCATGGAACAAGGCATGGTTAGTGTTTTTTGTAATTGGGAATCAGGCATGTTGCTGTAGTCTGGAGCACTATAATTTTTTTTATTGCTTCTTACTGGTTGCTGAAATGTGCTTCTTAATAAAACAAAGAATTTGTTGGTCATCTAAGTCCTTCGTATGATCTTTCTACTTCTAGTAGGCCTTTATCCCATCCACAACATTTTTACAAATGCTTTAAAACTTGGGCAGCTATCTGTTAATGATCCATTTCTTCCATCCTAAGTAGGATTGTATACAAGACTAGATATCTTTTGAGGGAAAGTTGACATTGTTGGTGCACTGGTACTTCTGGTGCAAACTGGTACTGGGACATTTATGTTCAGTAGGCTTACCAAGTTAAATTGTTTAAAAAATGACATAGTTACAAGCTTATATGGTGCATTAGATGACTGATACATATCATACATCTTCTTTGAAATATGTTTCTTCCTTAATGCATGCATCTTTGGCACCTGGATTTTATTAGCATATGTCATATATTCAGTAATGTATGAATGCATACTACCTATTTGACATCTGCACACAGGGCTGGCCTTAGACCGATTGAGCTGTTTGGACCAATATGAACTCGGACCTAATTGGGGCCCTGCCCTTGTCATTGCCCTTTAGCCATGACCACAAATGCAAAACCAGAGTTTCATTAATAAATGCTGGTATGCACACTTGCACCATCAGCAAGTACTGATCATAACCATCTTAATCATAACAGCTTCTGGAGCAAGAGAAAAAAGGCCTTCACCATAAAGACCAAAAAAAAAAAAACTACTAACCATCTTGGCATATAACTACCACTCCTGCTATCACTTATTTTTTCTGAATGGACGCTTGATTCTGCCTCATATATTTGCCCTGTCCGTAGAATTCTTGATTTTTTTCATCAATTACTGTAGATTACTGTCAGTCAGTTACATCAGATGCTACAGGATTTCATATTGTTCAGAAAATTCATGTTCATGCAAAACCTAGAATTCTATTAAAGTTTTAAGTGAATTAGAGTCATATTCATTTTGCACATTTGTTTTGCTAATATTTTTGCTTTTTTCCAGTATTCTTGAAAGATGCCATGCATCTCAACTGTCCACATTTTCTCAGAATGTTCATATTTTTGCCTGATACTCATGGTCTTTTCCTCATAAAATGTGTGGTCTTCTGGCAAAACAATGAAAATGTAAGGGCCGGTTCTAGGTGATGATATGATAGTGGCTTGGAATACCCCCAGACATTCCCATATTGGCCCTCGCATTTTCTCATACCAGCCATGTCTGCACATGCCTGCCTGCTTGCCTGTGCATTGCATTGCATCTCCATTGGTATTATTATCTTACCCACTCACCTGTTTTTACAGATCTTCTTGCTGCTTTAAGATGAAAAGGTTTACTATGTTTACCTGAATATTTACCTCTAACACTAAGCGTTTTGCTCTTACTAAATTGCACTCTGTGATGTTGCACATTATAGATCTGGCTTAATGTGGGTGGGATTTTAAAAGATTGAAAGGCTGCATAAATCGGTGTTATAGTTACAAAAAAGGTTTAATTCATAAAACATGGCTACATGTCTTTAGACTGTTCGATATAAAATGTAACAGCAAGAAATGGCAGTAAGCTAATGAGCTCCAGAGGACTGTAAATCACAGTATCATTTAGTTGAATACAATTACTGATCACTGTAAATATTTTCATCAGTCAGTAAACTGTTATGAGTAGCATCACATAAAACTGTATACTGAAAAGGGAACAAAGCAAATATGAATGCAGCAGGTAAAATGTTCAATTCACCAATGATGGTGGACAGAAGAAATTCACTGTATGCAGATTGTTTTGTTGTGGTGACACTGGCAATGCCATTCTAAAAAAATGCAGATTTGGAAGTGCTCATCATGAATTACAAAAGTACCTTGAAGATTTATTATAAATGGGCCACCAAGTCTGTCCTGTACTCACATCTTAGCTAAAAAGTATGACTTGCCAGAGATAACTCTCTTAGACAAAACACTTCCCGTTCATGTCCCCATTACTGGAGTGAGGGCTAGCATGGAGGAGGCATCATTAGGACAGCTATCAAGAGTGGTTTGTGTTTTCTGGCTGCTGTGCCAGTATGCACTCACCTTAGTGTGAGGGAATGGGAAATACAAGAGATGTGCTCCTCACTTCTTCAAGGCAAGAGATTGTTCCTCTGAACAGCCCTGCTCCAACCCTAAAGCATGGGACGCTGTTTCTTCTGTCTACACCAGACACTAGAATTATTGAAACCCTGTGCCAACAACACTGACTAACATGACTTAGTGGTGGTAGTACTGTACACCACCACTAGATGCAAGGAGTTCTGCTAAACTGCTACCCAAGTTTTTGCAAAAAAAAAAAAAAAAAAAAAAAAAGAAATATAAAGTAAAAGGGAGAAGCTTCAAACCCTGCTACCATTACACTAAGAACATCAGCATTAATCCACTATGCCAACTAATCTGTTATGGTGGTAGGATTTATTCTTTTTTTAACATAAGAAGTATGAAACTCTAATGTCTGGCATTATTAACTCATTGCAAGAGTACTTGAGTTATGAGGGGCAGGGCACCTATAAGAGGCAACAGCAGGAGCTGCTGGCAAAATCAGAGACAGTTACGAGGGACAGCAATGTGTCCATGTTGGGGGGGACTTTAAGTTAAAGCTAGGAGGAATACAAGACAGCACTAGGGAGAATTTTTAATGAGTTACTTGGGCTCACATTAAAAGCAAGAGGTCTAGCATCAAGATACACTTTACAAACAGAAGAAGAAGAGTGAGTGTCTAATGACTAGCATTATTATCTGACTGTGCTCTTCCATGTATGAGGGGTGGTGAAAAAATACAAAGCTGCATCAAAGACTGTCCGTCAACTCAGGGACAGGTAAGAAGTATGCTGATGTGTATGAGTGTCTATGGTGAGTTTCTTTGTGTGTTTGTGTTTGAATGTGTGTATGTGCATGGAAGAGTGAATGTGGTGGGTGCCTCTGTAAATGCAATGCATGGGCCATCAGTGTTGACTAATTCAGGAAAGTGCTGAATAGCACTAGTAGTAGTTATGAGCAATTCAGAGACATACAAATCAGCTGATACAAAAATCTCCTTCTTGGGCCACACATCTTAGCTTTAGCAATGGGGTTCTTTATAAATATGACATAGAACAAAGAATGTATTTATGCTGCTTATTAAATACTTTTATGCTGTAAAGCCACTGATCATTAAGAATGTGCATGCAGAAGTGACTATGAAGTGTTGCTAGCATACTTGTGTTAATTCTGAGGTTTTTTTTTTTTTGATAAACCAAAATGAAAAGGCACTTCTGGGAGGATGACCAGATCCAAAATTCAAACTTTAAATAACACTTGTGCTAAAATACAAACAAACATAAAAAATACGCACACAAACGTTTAACATTTCATCGACTTGGTACGCTCACATCTGATGAAGTTTTTTTATAAGACAAAAACACGATGAAACATTAAGCATTTGTGTATGTATCTTTTGTATTTGTTTGTATTTTATCACAAGTGTTATCACTAAAGTTTGAATTCTGGATCGTGGTCGTCCTCCCAGAAGTGTCTTTTTTATTTTAGTTTATCAGTTTTTTTTGTTTGGGCACTCTACATCCACTTTGTTTTACTTTTTTTTTTTGGAATAGTTCCTCTCTGTAGTGATTGCAAAGTAAACAAGATCTGCAGATATCTGAGTGAATAATAGATTGTACTGAGCTATATATGGTTGAAATGGATAAAAAGTTGCTTGAGTATATCTTGAAGTGGAAGAATGAGTGCAGACAGCCTTAGCTGTTCTGCAGTTCCAGAGCTCTTCAAGTTTGTATGCTCATAGAAATAATGTTGTTCATAATTTTTTAACAAAACTGGCAACTGTCAGCTCTTAGCAATGACACTGACCTGCATATGTGTTAATCTTATATGCTAAAATGAGTATTATTGTTTTATCCAAAAGATGCAACAAAGTGAGAAACTACTAACTTCTTTAACATAAGCAAAATGTTTGTTTGTCTTTCAGCTTTTTCCCGGTAAGGGGTTGCCACAGCGGAACTCCAGTCCGCTAATGATTGGCAGTAGATTTTTTTTTACAAAACGCTGAGGTGCCAGCTCGACGCCCAACCTTCAACAAAGGCATGCCCATTTACACACGCATGTCTTTCGAACGCTACCCAACCGCAGGGAGAACATGCAGACTCCACACAGAAGGCACTTCCAAGCCACTCTGAGAATCAAACGGGAGAACCTCTTGCTGTGAGGTAACAATGCTACCGCTGTACCACCGCGGGATGACTCTTTAACATAAGCAAAATATAAAGCTTTAAATGCAGCATTTAGGAAGCACCATAAAGTCTCTTGACATTCCTCTTCTAAGCAAGGTATATTATTGACTTCAATTTATGATGAAAGCAGACATCAATCTTTGTTTTAGCAATGGTAAGTATAGAAGAATGATGAACAGGAATTATGGATGACAAATACTAACAGACTGTTATTATTTCAGCCATCTGGCTAAATTTCTGTTTTGGCAGAATATCAGATTCTGTTATGAGCACAACAAAATGGGTTTAGAAGATGCAAATGAGTAGGAAAGAACTTTCCCAGGAATTCAATAAACTCTGAGTAGACTTCTAACAAAGCCTACACGAAGTTTACATCTTAGCGCAGTGAGCAGCAGCACTAAGTGCATATTCATGCTGCTCATCATGCTTACAGAAATACAAGTAACGTTCTGTGGTCAGCAACAGTGTTGCTGCTATGAAACTGTGCAGAGCAGGATGTCCACAGAAACATGACGCATTCAAGTGTGCCTATGATTAAACCTGCCCCACGAGATTGTGTTGACAGCCAAAATGGCTACCAGGGTTGAAACTACTGCAATAATAGCAGTGATAACACAGTAAAAATGTACTGAATGCAATGTACACAACAATTATTTGCAGAAGGAATTGGGGGTGGCAAGGACAAATACAAGGAAATGTACACTTGGCAGGGAAAGTATGCTGATAAAAATTGGCACAGACACGAATGATAGGAATGAATAAAGAGGAAGAAGGTAGGGTAAATATGGTAGTCTTCAAGATAGGATATGTCTATGTATGTACACTTCAAAAATAAGTCTGTAGTATAGCATTAAGCACATACGTAGATAGCACAATACATACTGCTGCTTATACCTCCCTTTGAGTATGTTGATATCATTACACATGACAGTATATATGTGACTGTCACACAATGTTACATGTCAATGGAGGTGAATGGTTGTGATATAAACATCACTGACATGATTACTGGAGAGGACATTTAGGAAGGATTGTATTTCCAATAGGGGGTATCTGCATTCTCTGAAGATCTACAAGATGACTTGCTTGAACTTGGCTGACATGTCACCATACCTGTCAATCAGTCATGAACTCACAGCAACAGATTCCTGGACAAATGTAGACAGAAGCAAGCACACTCATGGATACTTTTAAAACATTGTAATCATTAATCTGTGGCATTGACAGAATATGCAAGTGTGACTTATATGTTCTACAGGAACAGACATATACAACTGTAATGATTTTCTGGATTCTATAAGGGGAATTCACTACCCAAAACATTATCACTTTTTGAATGTGTTAAGATGGATAATGTTAAACCTGGAGTTGAAATTAGAGCAACTTCTAGCAGGATGAGAGGTTTGTATGACACATAAGTCACAATCACTGCCTGCAAGAATCAAACCTATGCCATCGTTGTTGTCATGGAGTTGTGTATTTACTGGGTGCAACAAAAATATGTATTACACAAGCATTTGTAAAACACCTTGAAGGGAAGTCTGCACTGTCAAATCCTAATGAGCATGCCTCTCAAGGAATAGCTCAGTATGGCTGGAAAGGTGTGTGGAAGTCCACTGTGCCAAATGTGATACACTTGACTAATTAATCCCTGGCTGACATAGATATTGGCCATATGGATAACAACACATACATACAAACAACATGCTACTATGACTGGATTCCTAACAAACAGCTGGGTACCACAAGCATCTGCCATATGTAATATGTATGGATATTGTCTGAAGCATCTGTAATGGACGTTTGAATTAAGAAGTGATCCATTATAATGAATGCACAGCACAATGTGAAACTGATGGAAATGCATCAACTATGACCATATGCACAGAAAGTACAGCAGTTCAAAGTCAAGTGTTAATAATCGAGGAAGCTGTCACTGTGATATTGTATACATACCAAACAATACATGCAGCATCCTCTATAAGTAAATTTAAAAACTCAAAACATGTGCTACATGATCACTATCCCCCTAATTTTGCCATTGATAATGTTATACTGTCATGAAATCCTGACATACATCCATATGTGTTTATGCAAACTATTGAATGGTAATACTGATGTGATGTACTGGTATGACCGTGACATAGTACAGTCACACTATAGCTGTACCTATGTTACTACTGGACTTGAGGTTGAACATCACCTCCAAATAAAGTATTGTGTCTGAATCACATGAAGCACAGTGGGAATGCTACCAGAGTCATACATCTCTACCTATTTCACATCATTACATCAGCTGAACATCATATATTGATATGTTTATCAGTAGAAATGTGTAGGTGAGGGCCATGACACCCTATATGGACACATTACAGCTCAGGTAGATGTAGAACAGTTAATGACACAAATGATGACAGTCACACAATGCTGCTGGGAATATCTGTATAATCATTGTGAATAGCAAAAAAGTGCTGCATACAATTAATATGCCAAGGTTGCAAGTGAATCTCAACATCATATGTTTTCGTATACAATAGCATTATAACATGTGGATGAATCCAGGCATATGTGCTCATGTAATCAGTATGACATAATTTTGCTGTATATCAGACCTTTCAAGATGCTAGGTATACACATGCACACCTGTGCCATACTACAGCTGTCACTGTGATGGCTGAATAAGAACTGTGCAGAATGTTGATATACTCCACTACAAGAACCCTTGCCTTAGTAAGCCAACAACATACATAGCATCATCCCATGTCAACAGTCCTTAGGAGGCATATTACTACAGCTGTTATGGAAAGCACATGCAACCAAGTGGCAACAGCAGACATCAATAGCTCAAATGACAAATTGGAATACACTGGTATAGGGCTACAGTACATTCACACCAAAACATAGCACATGGGGATAATAACATTGACATATGCGATGTTCAGTGGGTCATATGACATCACTAGGCTAATGGCCAAGAACAGGTAAAATCCTATCCATTATTATCCCATTTACATTTAAATCACTATATTTATGTGATAGATGACAGTAAGGGTCTGTGATTATGGGTGTATGTGTTTCACTTAATACAGACTGACTCTATCCATATGTGCCTTGTGCACCACCCCATGACAGAATTAGCAATCACACATCCTGGTCTGGAGATGGCTTACAGGGGGTCATAGAGGGGTTCTGCTTCAAGGTGTGTGTATACATCTTTGATATGATGACATCCTCAATGTTTTGCAGAAAGGATGCCATGTGGACAGGGGGGAAATGGGATGTTGGATTGGAGGGGGGGGGGCATTTAAAAGTTTTCCTGAGTGGAAGTCAAATGAAAGAAATTCAAAACATCGAACAATAACTGCACAACTACACTATACCATAAACCAGTTGACTGAGGACAGATTAAAACACCACATCTATATAGGTATAGAAGCTGTATTTTGTACAATGTAACTCTATGCCACCACAGATATCTGACTTTATCAGTATCAAAATGCACTTTGTATGGGATGACATCATTAGTGTATGCTTAGAAGAAGATTTTTGGCTAAGAGCATTTGACATAGCTGTGGACTCACATCCTGGGTAAAACTGTCTCCAGACTGAAAGCTGAAAAAAGAAACAAACACTGTCAAGATGACTGTTGTGAGATTAGAACTTTTACCTAGTTAGTTGCAAAGGTTGCAGAACACAGCACTTAACACTCATGCCAACAACAACACTGAGGTTTAACACTGTTAGAGTGCACTTTATGGAAGATGGTATCATCAGTGTATGCTGATAAACAGATGATGGGAGGATTATGTGGTGTAGCTGTGGATTCATATCTTGGTGTAAAATTGTATCCATACTGATAGTTGAAGGAAGAGGCACACACCCCAGTTGATAGTTGTGAGATTAGAATCCCTTATTGTCTAGTTACACAAGCTACACAACACAGGACGTAATGCTAGTGCGACAACAGAAGATTATTCTTAATAGTGTCATAGTGCACTTTATAGGGGATGACATCATCAGTGCATGCAGAGAAGAACCCATTGGCAGGAGTGTCTGAGATAGATGTGGACTTGCATCCCTTGTCTCCAGACTGAAAGTTGAAGGAGGTGACGTGCAATTTAATTGCTTTGAGATTAAAATCCCTACATATCTAGGTACATAAGCTGAAGAACACAGTACGTAATGCTAGCACCACTGCAAATGTCTGTTTTTAATAGTGTCAGTGTGCACTTTGTAGGGGATGACATCATCAGTACATGCAAAGAAGAACATATTGGAAGGAGTATCTGACAAAGATGTGGACTCACATCCAGGTGTAAAATTGTCTCTAGTCTGATAGTTGAAGGAAGACACACACACACACACACACACACACACACACACACACACACACACACACACACACACACACACACACAAGTTGACTGTTGTAAGATTAGAACCCCCTCCTACCTAGTTAACAAGCTACAGAGTACAGCACTTAATCCAGGTGTACAATTGTCTCTAGGCTAATAGCTGAAGGAAGACACACACACACACACACACACACACACACACACACACACACACACACACACACACATACACTCAAGTTGACTGTTGTAAGAGATTAGGAAAGCTACAGAGTACAGAACTTAATGCTAGCACCATTGCAGAAACCTAGTAGTGTCAGAGAGGACTTTATAAGGGATGACATCATCAGTGTATGCTGAGAAGAGGATGCTGGGATGGCTGTAAGAAATTATTGTTGAGTCATGTAGCAGTGTAAAAGTATCTTCTGAATGTTACATGAGTGAGGGCAGAAGGACTTGGATTCTTGCTTTTCTGACTATACACATACACTGAGGCATAAACATGCACACACAAGTTGAGAGCTTTGAGATTAGGACTCCTGTATATCTAATTACACAAGCTAGAGAACACAGTATTGAGCATTCAAGCTACAGGAGAAGTCTAAGTTTAAAGTTATCAGAGTGCACTTTATAGGGGATAACATCATCAACCCCATTTTTCTACATGGGGTCGGGGTATTGTGTTAATTGTCACCAACTCTCTTGATTCAGTGACACACTCCTGCCTTCTTTAACACTCATGCCTGACTATCGCAGATCTTCTTTCACACAATCCATCCACCTCTTTGCTGGATGTCCTAGCTTCCTCTTACCTTCTTCCTGTCTGTCCCAAATATTCCTCACCAGATTGTCTTCTGCTTTTCTACATGTGCCTAAACATCCGTAATCTTTTCTCTTTGATTTTTTTTCTGCAATTGGAGCTACTTTGGCTTCTGCTCTTATGTACTCATTTCTTTGTCTGTCCCACAGTGTGCATCCTACCACCTTTCTCAGGGACTTCATTTCCATCACTTCTAGCTTCTTCAGCTGTTCTGCCTTTACTGGCTAGGTTTCTGTACCATACAGTAGTACTGCTTGCCCCACTGTCTTGTACACCTTCATTTTCAGCTTTTTGGCATTTTTCTGTCATAGACTACACCTGATACTCTATGCCAGTTGGCTACAGCTCATCTGATTCTAGCTTTGACCTCTTCATTCAGTCTACCCTTCTCATCAACCACCCCTCCAAGATACTTGAAGCTATTTACCTGTTCCACTATCTTCCCTCCTATCTCTATTCCCAGCTTATTCCGATTTCCCCAATTTGATGCCATTACTACTGTCTTATATGTGCTTAGTTTCATCCCATGTGCCTTCAGATTTCCATTCCATTCTCCTATCCTTTGCTGAAGTTCTAGCTCAGAGTCTGCCTCTACTGCCACATCATCTGCATACAGCAGCTTTGTTGATCTGTCCACTCCAACATGTTTGCTAACATAGTCCATCACCAGTATGAACAGCAGTGGGCTCAGAGCTGAACCCTGCTGTAAACCCACTCCCACAAACCCCTCTGTGAGGCCGAACACTGTTCATACTTGAGTCACTGGGTCCTTGTTCATAGCCTGTACTAATTCTACCAATGTTTTTGGGACTTCAAACCACCTAAGTACTGACCATATCAGCTTTCTTGGGACCTTGTCATATGCTTTCTCCAAGTCTAGGAATGCCCAGTTGGACTCTCTACTTATCTCTAGCTTCTTCTCAAATATCTGTCTCAATGCAAACACTGGGTTAGTTGAGCTGCATCCTGATCTGAATCTGAACTGCTTACCTCCCATCTTACATTCTACTACTATGCATATTTGTTTATTAATCACCCTCTCCAGAACTTTCATGCAATGTGGTAGGAGTTTGATGCCTCTGTACTGCCCACAGTTGTGGATGTCTCCTTTGTTCTGGCACACTGGCATGAGTATGTTTATTCTCCAGTCATCTGGGATATGCATTTCTCTCCACACTACTATTAGTACCCTCAGGAGCCATTTCTCCCCTATCTCACCCAGCATATTTTTTCATATCTGCTGTGACCTCATCTGAGCCTGCTGCTTTCCTTGACTTCATCTTTTTTAGTGTTGTTCTTACTTCTTCTAAGGTGGGCTCCTCTTCTTCTCTCATTGTAGGCTGTTTCTGGGGCAGTACAGCTTCTGTGAGGTTTTCTTCATTCAGATGCTGCTGGAAACACTCCTTCCATCTGTTGTTGATGTCCTGTGGACTGGTGAGCAGATTGTTGCTGGCAATCCTTATGAAGAGTGTCTGACTATCTTCTTTATCTTTCTGTCTTTGCCTTGCAACCTGATATAATTTGTTTGTGCCCCTTACTGAGTCACTTTCCAGAAGCTGGTAGAGTGCCTCTGATACAGTATTATTTGCTATTGCAACTTCTTTCTTAGGTTCTTTGTTAACCAACCAGTAGTCCTTCTAGCCAAGTCAGTCTTTTCTATCTCCCACTTCTTCCAACATGCCTTCTTTCTTTTGATGACTTCCTGGACTTCTGCATTTCTTCACCAGCTTTCCTTGTGTACCTTATTTCCATGCCTGGCTCAGCCACACATTTTTTTTGTAGTGCTAGCACATACTGTTTTTAGGTGATGCCACTCTTCTTCAACTCCACATATTTCCTCCTCTTCTTGGGGTGCTAGAGCCCTGAGTAATTCCTTGAACTGCTGTACTTTCTCTCCAGTCAACTTCCATGTCTTCAGCCTGGTCTCTGTTGACCTTAGATCCTTTTCTGACCACTGCTTGCAGCTGATTGTGGCAACTAGTGGTTATGCTGTGGGCTGACTGTTTCACTGGGGATGACTTTGCAATCATGGATTCTACCTCAGTGCCTTTTCCTTGATCTTGTGACGGTCTCTCTTTCTGAACCATGTGTTGGCTACAATCAAGCCATTTGCCAGACATAAGTCTGTAATGGCTTCTCCGGACCAAGGCAGTCATCATATCCTTTTCTGTCTGTCCCGATATGTGCATTCAAGTCACCCATTATAAACACCAAGTCATGTTGTCCTGCTTTATCTAATAGGTCCTGCAACTGCTGTCTGAATGCACTCTTTTCCTCACTATCACAACCCAGCTGTGGGGCATGAATACTGCCCTATCATTATTGTGGAGTCTGATTGCCATGAGTCTGTCATTAATTCTGATGATATCCCTCACTGCCTTCTGAAGCTTCCTCTCACCACAATTCCTACACCATTTCTAGCCTGTCCCTCACCTGAGTAGTACAGTCTGGATCCCAGGCCAAGTTGCTTTGCTGCACTGCCCTTCCATTTTGTCTCTTGGATACATAGGATGTCCAGCCTCCTCTGTATCATCATGTCATCCACTTCCAAGCTGCATCCTGTCAGTGAACCTACATTAAGCGTAGCAATTCTCAGTTCATGTTTGGCAGGTTGGTTGGCCACTCAACAGAGCTTTCCCAGGCTGGGAAACTAGACATCGGCCAGCCAGTAGCTTATTGACTTAGGGCTGCAGGCACACACTGGCCAATAGGGGCACATATACCCCTCCCACCATAAGCAAGGGTCCCTGGTGTGGGTCAGAGTAGCCCCGGTTCTCAACCCACTTATCACCAGTAACAACCTATGCCCATTTTTGTGACATTAGTCAACATGACCTGATGCTGGGAGGGCTGTATGAAACTGCTTTGGAGTCCCATCGCATTTTGAAATTGCCTTCTGAATGCTACTTGTGTAAGGGCAGTAGGAAATGGATTCATGCTCTTCTGACTACCTCACATACACTGAGACATAGACCCACACAAGAAAGTTAACCAATTCTAGATTAAAACCCCTACTTAACTAATTATACAACCTTGAAAACACAGTACTTAACGTTTGTGCCACTGCAGAAATCTGATTTCACTATTGTCACAACATACTTTATAAAGGATGACATCATCCTAGTGTCACAAGTAACATATATTGTTATGTAACTTGTTTGCAAACCCAGAACTTGTAATGTTATTGTGTGAGTACAATTAGGAAAAAGGACATATAAATACATCATAGCAACCTAGGTGAAAGAAGCTGTCATGAATGCATATTCCAGAAGTGAGACAGACGTGCACCTGTTTCTGAGGATATTGTGTAGATGACACACACACACACATACACACACACAGACACACAGACACATTCACACACTGTAGAAACCACAGTAGTGCAATGATGGAGTTATGTGTCTTTATTATCAGATGAAGGTCTGTCCACATTTATAAAGTTACTGACAATATCAATGGGATATTATCATGGATAACCAATGTCCATTGTCACTATAAATCTATTCCAAATGCAACAATGCAGTTATACTCCTTAATGCTGGAGTATTTCAGCCCAGTAACCAGAGTTAGACATGCTATACACCATATCACAAAGTGCATCACAGAGAAGATGATTGGTGGGGAAAGTATTAGTGAATGCATGGTTCATTTTTCACAAATTCAACTTGGACTTGTGGAGTAGGAGTTTCCACTAGTGCTCATTGCCATACTGCGGACAAATATGGAAATATAGCAACTGACCTGACTGGTGTTAACTGCAAAATACATGTGTTTGTTGTTAATGTGTCATATGTCAGGCTTGCAAGATATGTTATTGGAGAAATTGCTGGTGGCTTATATGATGTGGATGTTGTTGTCTGTCTTTGAAATGTTGGGGCCAAAGTTTTATTGCATAAATAATTGTTGACCTTGCTGTTCCCATTTGCGTCGCATTAAGTCCAAGTAAATGCAGTGCTCTGCTTAAGGAAAACAGTGTAAAATTTCATTTAGTACACCTTCTTTCATGCAAACGAATCAGCAGTAATGTGCATCCATCAGCACTCTGCACAATTTTGAGAGTGGAAAATACACTTGCTTCTTAGCTTTCTCTGTGGCCCAGGCTGTAAGAGCAGTGAGCTCCTGATCAGAGCACAATTGAACCAAGGTTCATATCCAGGTGATTTGATTTTTTTTGTTTACAAATGATGTTAGGATGTCATTAGCTAAGTAAATGTGAAAAAGAATGCAAATGTGATTCTCAATGATTACACTAAAGTATGTGTCTTTCCCAAATTGTATCAGTAATTTTTACCTCAATACACTTCTACAACTATTAGCTGTTTGTTCTACAAATTACAAGTTAATTGTGTGTAGAGCTTGCTAAAAATGACAGGTGGTGGTACATCTTTTTAAATTATTAGTATGACTTAGCAGACATGCTAATAATTTGTGTAGGCCAGATATCCTGAAAACTGTGTGCTGTATTCTTCCTCACACTAAGGACAGTTTCCACATCATAATAGACAAACATTTCATCCACTATCACACGAACATGACACAAAGGTAATCATAAAGCAGATTTTGAAATCTTGCACACTACAGGAGCACCGATCCCTTATTGAATCAAGGTGACATGTTTATATTATCCACCAGAAGAGTGATGTCAGTATGCAAAAAACATGATATGACCTGTACATCCATTAGCCTAATAAATACACAACTGTAAAGAGGGGTGGGAGTGAATGGGGTGCAGACAAGGAGAGAGGGAGATACACATAACCATGTTTGGTGTCAGGTAATATTCACAGACATGTTTTTGGTCTGTTCTCATTGTTAAGCTGACACGCTCTATAGCAATAAGTGACTGATACAGGGATAAAGAAGGGCTAGGAGAGGGACAACTGGCTTCTGACAAACAAAACAAGGTTGGATCAATATTTCATAGTTGTGGGGATGGATGTCAATGCAAATCTTTTTTTTTTGTCCGTATCCAATAAATTTCCAGGAGAACTCATAACTGTGTCAAATGTTAAGACGGAGGTGATTAAACGGGTCTTTTTCAGTAGACCGAAATCCCACATTTCTGACACATAAAAGACAGAGACCAAAAGCCCGTGATTTCAAAAACCTGACACTGCAAATGGCCAACTGTCACATACCTGAAAATACCAGACAACAGCTGTATAAAATACACAGCGCAAAACACCTCCCGAAAAACAGTACTCAGAATATTCAAAATGTGAACTGGTTGCAAAACACATTGCGACTGACACCTACCAAACACATAAACCACTAAAAGAAATTAACCCCATAAACCTAACATTATGTTAATAATCTACCAAAGAATATAGCGCGCAGAAACAAATAGAAACACTGGAAATTACAACATATAAATTAACCCACCCACTAATAAAAACATAAACAAAACCCACTGAACATTCATATCAGTGACTAAAGCACCAACATGAATATTCAGTACTAAATGTTACAACTAAAGAGAACAACTGAAATCTAAACAAAACCTTTATGTAAGGGGGCGACAGTGCTCAAACCCCCTGCAAATTATGTATACCAACTGTGGGATTGCACTGTAGTGTGCAAATGGGTGGATTTCCTATTACGCTCACCTTACACTGTCTACATTCCAAATGTTCTGTGTTCTGAACATCAGTAATGTGAAATTTCACTCATGTGAAACTTCAGTCTTTTCATCTTGGTCTTTTCAATGTTGGTAATATGGCATTTCAGTCTACTGAAATAGACCCGATTAAACATATCCTAGACGACATATAACATCACACTAAGAAATAAGGTGAGCTGCATCTGGAATAGAACCCTTGATGCTATGGGCAACAAAAATCTTCAGTGAAGTGATTTACATCAATGCTCCACATAGGAAGTTCTACTTTGCTGTATCTAGCAGTGTACCGAACTGTCAGAGTAACTGTTTCAAAGTAGTAGCTTTACTCTGCTTTAACTCTGTATTGCCATAGAACAGCATGTTTAAGCACCTTTGTGTGAAGATAACTGAACTATTGTGGCAGATGGCAAAAACTCACCAGGTTTTGCCATTGGATATAAATGGCCATTCATTGCCACTCAGCATTGGTGTGCAATGCCAAACTCTGTGCAAATGCAGAGAACAAAAGTGAAGGCTTTTTATGGGCCATTTCTGGCCACACATGTTGTGTGTGATTCTATTTTTTGACCAGATTATACTTGTGAAATGGGGATGATAAGAAAGTGGTTAAATGGGGCAGCAAGGAGAGGAAAGAACAAAAGGGAAGCAATGCAGAAATTTGCAGGAGGAAACTAGGCAAGAACCATAGATATCAACTTCTTTAATACAGTATTGTGCACATGAAGACAGAATTTGATGAATTGGGACTGTCACCACAACACAGATGGTGACAACAATGCAGTGATGTGGTATAGCCAAATAGACCAAATCAAGTAATCAAGTATTCAAGAGAGGAATGTTGGTGAAGGAACATAGGAATGTGGGGGTCAAATAGGTAGGGTAGGAAGCATGTGCAGGCAAACATGACAGACAAGACAGACATGGGGGTGGTGGGTCTATATTAAATCAGTGAACGCTTAAAAAAAGTGAACGCTGATTTATCAACCCCATGTAAGCGGAAAAATATGACCACATACTTAAAATTTACTTCCGATTATTCGGATACTAGAATTTAAGTTTTGGATGTCTTTGTTAAGAGAATAATGAACACCTATGTTAATACAGGTGTTTATAGGAAAAAAATGTTATAGGAACACCCTCGTTCATCGGCGTAGCATGCACCCCTCATACATATTTAATAACATCATTAAGGGGCAAAGCATGAGAATATCATGCTTAAATGCGACAGAAGAAGGATACCAACAAGAAATTAACGCTTTCAAATACAGACTCCTTAAACGTGGCTATAACGAATTTGAGATTGAAGCAGGGTTACAGAACATCAACCAGCTGAGGGATAATAGAGCAGCACCATATTATTCGGCTCAAGTATATGTGCCCAACCAGCAAAATAACAGTACACCTCAATTAAAAATATCCATGTATTATACTAGTGACAATAAAGATTTAATGGAATTAATTAGCAGCCATTGGCGTATCCTTACAATTGGTGAGGAATTAAGGAATATAGTTGGGGATAAACCAAAGTTCCAATATAAGAATAAACCTAATCTCAAAAGATTACTTTGTCACCCAACAGTTAATATCAGCAATTACATTCATACTGGCACTCGTTGCTGTGGCAAATGTAATTTTTGGTATGTATTGAAATAGGAGATAGTTTTATACACCCAGATACAGGACAGTGCTATAGGTTTCATGTATCCGCAGATTGTGGGACCAATAATGTGGTGTACTTGGCTGTTTGTCAGAGATGTCTCTCGTTCTATGTCAGTAAAACCGATAGGGCTTTCCAGACCAGAATTAGAGAGCATCTCTATGCCATCAGGATAGTTTATGTTACCAATGCTCTAGCCAAGCACACCGTGGCACAAGGACAGGAACATGTCTTTCGTTTTATGGTAATAGACTGCACCATCCCCTTAGTGAGAGAGGGTAATATACAAAATAACACATAAAAGAAGGAAATTAATTGGATTATGAGAATGAGGGCAGACAAAGGCAGAGGTCTAAATGAGAGAGCCTCACTTAAACCTTTCTTAAGGGCTAGATGTTTAGTCACCAGATAGCCATACCAGTCAGGAAGGCTATGTTATGATTCCCATTTATATGTTACTTAGTATAGGTTTATGTCTATACAGCATCTATTACTAAAATTTGATTATTAAAACTTGATTATTTAAAAGTAGTATTATAAATTAGATAGGAACATGCACATATACACATTTATATTCTTTGGTTTCTTATGAATTTTAATATGAAGGCTCAATTTATAATAGATAATGCATACATTTTGTATAACTGCATGTTTTTATACATTATTTTATATTATATATTTTATAATATGTATTGCGTTATATACAAAACATCTTAATAAAAGTTTTCTAATGGTAGGATGTTTGCATTAAGGTAGCAGATAGTAGGCTATTTGTATATTTCCTATAGATTTTTTATAGGTATTTGGTGTATATATATATAATAGCCTAATACAGTATATTGAATATAATATTATAGATAATATGCTTATTTATTTACTATTGCACTAGACCATTCTAAGTATAATATGCATTTTGAAAATGTAAGTTTTAAGGTAATAGGATTTTTAATTTGTAATTATAGATGCAAGATTATTTGTAGAGTAGTTTTTTAGAGTGTCTTAGTAGTGAATTTAGTATGAAAGCATGGTCGTTTTCAGCAATGCATTAAATTTGAGTGTCTACCTTTAAAATGTTTAATTGATTAATAGGTTTTAACATGTGACAAGTATATAAAGAAGTGATTTTTAAGTTTTAAAATTCAACGGTCTGACGAAGCTTTATGTGAAAGCGCTCACCTGATGCATGTGAATAAAACCAGAGCGTATTTTATATAACCAGAGTATTTTTTATTTAATATACTTCCTAATACTGGATTTGTTGCTGTGCTGTGGTTGCCTCTTTGCTGTATTACTTGGGTTTCCCATGTAAGCGAAAGCTTACAATCCCTAACACTCGGAACAGCAATTTTTTTCCCAGGGCAAAAAAAATTGCTGTTCCACAAAAAAAAAATAAATAAATAAAAATAAAAGGAAAGTAGTCTAAATCAAGTTAATATCGCTTATTCTAAGGTGGACCTTCTAATTGAAGATTTACTAATGCAAGGACAAATTGATGAGTCTGAATACTTTTTTCTTAAAAATGAATACCCTGTTATTAGTAGTATTTTTGGTATTCTGAAAATACATGAGGATTTAGAGGATGTAAAATTCAGGCCTATTGTGGACGGTAAGCGTAGCAAGACATGCTTTATAAGTACTTTTTTAGACTTCCAGTTGCAAAAAGGGATAAAAGTTTTTGATTATATCACCAAGGATTCTTGGGATTTCTTGGAGAAATTAAAGATGGTGGAGATTACCAACAACACTATTTTGGTTACAATTGATGTAGTCAATTTATTTTCTGTTATTCCTAATAATTTTGGTTTAGATTGGTTAGAGTCTCAACTTGTAAAAACTCAGTTATATAGTCAGGACCGTATTAATACTTTCATATCCTTAATGGAAGTTGTTTTAGACAATAATTAAATTTTTTTTTAAGGGCAATATTTTAAGCAAGTCACGGGTGTAGCTATGGGGGCTGCATGTGCCCCCATTTATGCCAATTTCATTATGGCATATTGGGAGCAGGAATATATTTTTTCCATTCCTATATTCGGTTCTACACCCGTTTTTTGGATGATTTATTTATTGTGTGGGATGGTAGTGTTGAAGAATTATTGGTCTTTTTTGAATATATCAACAATACAGTGTATTTTTTGAAGTTCACCCACACTTAAAGTGCCCAGGACATAACCTATTTGGATGTTAGTCTAAAAATTGATTCAGAAAAATGGGTTTTGAAGTCTAATATTTATAGGAAACCTACCTTTTCGAATTCCTATCTTTGTTATTCTAGCTGGCCTCCTGCCCACCAGAAAAAAGCAATCATTAAGGGTCAGATGGTCAGGGCCGCTAGAATGGTCAGTGATGACCTTGATTTTTCAATGGAAGTTGAATTAATTAGTGATATGTTCATTAAGAGGGGGTATCCAGCTGAGATGTGTCTTGCTATTGCTGATGAGGTAAAGAAGAAGAGAGTTGATGGTGTTTATTGGCCTTTATTGATTGAAAGGACTGAATTTAGTCCAGTGAGTTTAAATAATGGAGTAAATAGTATTGGAGGTGTGCAAAATGTTTGCAATGAACCTTTAGATGGAAAGATTTGTTCTGACATCTATTTTATTACCACTTATTCCTTTGATGCCATTAATATTAGGAATATTGTTTTGAGTAATTGGAAGCTGTTACGGCTTGATAATGTAGTATGGGAGAAGCTTAATGTTCCCAAATGTGTGTTTAGAAAAGGGAAATCTTTTAAGCAGATGTTAGAAAAGGGTAGTCAAACCATAGCAACTTCTAATAGTAGGAGAGTTGATCATTTTAAATGTGGGAGATGCAGTGTGTGTCACCACATTCAGTGTACTGACCCTCAATTGCAGGTGGGGGGGTTCACATTAGATTGTATGGTCATTTTGACTGCTATACAAAAAATCTGGTTTATTTGGCTAAGTGCTGCCAATGTCCAGCCTTTTACATTGGAAAAATGAGTAGGGCCTTTAGGGAGAGAATTAATGAACACATCTTGGACATCAGACATATGAGAAAGACAAATGCCCTTTATAGACATATTGAATTTCATAATGGGCATGAATTTAAATTTTGTGGTATTCAAAAAATTGATAAGGATGCGCAGGGTTCAGTGCTTGATGTCCATTTGGATGTGTGTGAAACTAAATGGCAGTTAAGGTTGAATGCCACTGTTTATCCTGGTCTCAATGACCATATTAGTATAGCCCCGATTTTAAGGCTGAAGCACATTTTTGGTTTTTAGTTTTATAGCATATACAATATATTCATATACATATATATATATATTTTTTTCATTAAATATATATACATGATTCATTCAAGTTTGTTTTTAATTGTTTGATTTTATATTTCCATTTCAAGTGTAATGTGGTCAATCTTTTAATGTGTTCTTTTTAAATATTTTTTTTCCTTGTTGTATTAACTTCGACAGTTCTTTTATGTATCACTTGTGTGTTGCTGCTTTAAAATGGTGTGTGTGATTGATTGTTTAATTAAATCCATTATACAATTAAGTATGCATATTATAAAATGGAAGAGTGTTGTTCATTTTATGTTTGTTCTGAAGAAGTCTGGATTAAAGACGAAACCTAGGTCAAAATTTGTCATTTATGGTTGATAGTGCACTGCAAGTCCTTGGTGCTGGTCCTTGTGGTCTTCTTGGTTTTGTTTTGTTCTTTGTCAATATGAAATATAAAATTTCAAAACATTACATAAAGTGGGGGACAAAGGGGTGCTTCAACACCACACCCTTCAATGTGGGGGGCTGTGCCTCGTACACTCCCCTACTTAAATATATCAACTCTGAGATTGCACTACAGTGACGAAAATGGCAAAGTAACAGAGGTGGCCGAGCGATTTCTTTCCCAGGGAAAGAAATTGTTTCTATGCCATTTCGCTACTTTTCTGTTTCGTGCTTTTAAGTTCATTCAAGATGCATTTGAAGGATTGCATCTTCAGTTATATAATAGGAACCCGGGATGGGGGGGATACCATGATTAGGGATAGTTAGGGGACATCAGAGGCACGTGCCCATCAAACCTGGGAACAGTGAGAATGTATTCCTCACCCTCAGAACTGTCATCACTGTCCCCTTCTACAGTTGCCTATGAGACTGCTTGACATGGGAGTCTCTTTTCTATTTTAATGAGCATCCTGTCCAGGTGGCTAATGCAGACACCAAGGCCAGTTTCTGCTAGATCACGTACCATCCCTGGCAGCTCCTGGCAGGTGACATAATCACTGCCTACACCAGTACTCCTTAAGGGTACCGGCCAGAGACTGATGTGGATGCACCAGGTAGGGCAAGGGCTGTGGAGGTAGTTGGATCCCAGATGTACTGGGTATGGGTGTGGGAGCCAGTGGAGAGTTGTTAGGCTGAGCTGCATCAGTTAGAACCCCTCTTTATGCTGAAATGCATTTGCAGAAATGTATGACATCAGATTGGCATGATTTCAGGTAACCCAAAAAAAAAAAATAGAAATAAGGAGTGGGGTGACACAAATAAGAAAAGGGAATATTAGAACCATAAAATGTCACATTCATGCTTTATTACAATTAAGCATTGGAATGTGCACATATTCCATACATTCTTTGAAAGGTACTACAGAGTAACACAACAACATGGCATTAAAGCCAATATTGCTGCATTTCAAATTTAAAAACAATAATTGCTGAATGTGAATCTATAGGTTACTTGTGGGGAGTGAACCCACATAATCTGAATACACTGTTATACTTGTCTAATATAATTACCAAGAGCTACTAAGAAAGCATGCATGCTTGCTGTTACAGTTAAGATATGCATACTGAAATGGATACTGATCTATAGAATCACAATATATTTGCTACAGTCAGGGTCAGTTGTGCTGCAGACATACTCCTTGCCTCTTTGAGTTACTCATATCTCTCAGCATGTGCCTCCCTGTTCGCTGCGATTTCCTCTACATCTGTAAAATTAAGAATGAGTGAAAAAGAGACATAAAAGCATTATGCATGCCAGTCCTAGCTATCTACATCGTGCCACATCATTTCAAGTTGTATGATCTGTATACTTAAACAACTGGGGGTGGCAGCACTTTGAAACTCAACCAGCCACTGGTCAAGTTGTGCTTACTTGTGCCTCTTAAGGGCACTGAAGTGATGCTTGTGCTGCTCCCTAGTGTGTGGTATGTCAGTCACACTAGAGACAGCCTTGGCTGTTCCAAGCCTCAACCTTATACCGAGATCCATTGCAGTCTCCATGCAGTCACCTAGGGCTATAGTACTTCATGAGGAGTACAGCACATATTTTTGACTCCTCCACACTCCACGCTTTTGTCTCCTACTATGTCTTTAAAGGTCCTCCAACAGCATTTGCAATGTTTTCACAACAATTTGTGATACTGCATTTTAAGACCAGTGCGCAAACACACACAACTATGCTAATCACATTTGTGCAATGTTAAGCAAAGAGAAACATTGCCAAACAAAGAGGAAGGGAATTTATAAAACAGCAATGATGATGTGACATTTGGTATTGATTTATGGCAGATGTGCTGTTATACATGGTCACACATTCTCCAATAGACAGTGCACTGAAATGAAAAATGACTTGACATCTAAGCCATGACTTTGGAGGGATCAATGAGATGACTTGGCACATATTTTGTGGGACCCTAAAAGTCATTTGTACAAGGTAGGATTCAAACCTATGTAAAAGGAGTACACACATTGTCACATGAGTGATTATTCCTAACTTCCACAGTAGAAGTAAATGGTGCTATGCTTCAGTTACGTCTGTATATATGTGACATTAAAATGTCTTGGCTTATGCATTCTCAAGTGTGATGGAGGACTAAATGTCTTGCGATATAATGGAAATCAGTAGACTTGCACAACTTTAATAATACAGTTTTGGAGTTTATGATATATACCTCAAAACACGTTATCTTTTACAGTTATATCTGGGTTATAGGAGGGGTGTAGATGATTGTCAATAAACTATTGTGCCCATCAGAGATAAGCAGCTGCATGTTTTGTTATATAGTCATCATTGTCATGTCAAACCAGTTGCACACATAACATATATGATGCCTAAAAAATATGTCTATGTAAGCAGTAAGGATGCCTTTCTGTCAATCAACCTGCTATACACAGCTCTTAGTATGCATTATTTATTTTATAATCAAAGTTTTGTGAAAAATTACAGTGGCACACCCTTGATAAAACATGCAGTGTGCTGGAACTGAACCCTGGTTTACCTGTGTTCTGACCAAGAACTTACTGCACTTATAGCTGGTGCCCAAAGTAAAGCTGGGTAGCAGTTGTATTTTCCATACTCTGTATTGTCCTGAGTGCTAATGCTTATGCATCACCACTGAGCCTGCATGTGCAAAGGCAGGCAAACAAAATTTTAGTTGTCACTTTTTTCCTTAAGTATTGAATCCCATTTAGACATATGGAAGCAATGAGCAAATAACTACTGTGGGGTTTCAACCCCACTTCACATATGCTCTGTCTTTTCTTAGCTCCACATATTTATGCTTTGTGCCACAGACATAGTTAGGCAACAGGTGGAATTTCTGTAGTCATTACCATCCATGATGTTGACCGCCTAGTAACTCCACTGAGCATGCTTGTGCTCTTTAAGGCAACTGAAATTAAAATTCCACTTCTTAAACAGCTAACTATGTCTGCACTATGCTACATGCTATACACATGGTAAAATAAAGTTGAAAATTCTGTTGGATGTACACATGCTGCTAACTTACTTAGTGCAATGAGTGATCACTCAAATATTTATGAATATGTTTGCAAAAATTCACCTCTGTCTTCTCTTTGTATTCAGATCCTTCTTCCCTTATCTCTGCTTTATTATCAGACATGTGATCAGTAGTGCATTTTCCATCATTTCTCTGTCAAGGTCTGATGCAAATATATAACCATGAACATCAGGTTTCAGCAAAGGCAGGGCACTTGTACCTTTATGGCCAAAAAAGTTGTACATGTGTGGTGTTTGATTTTATTTAGAAGCTCACTGATGTTAGTTCCAGACTTTGTAAATGTATCCTCACTGACAAACCCACTGCACAAAAGAGTGTCTGAATTGATGTTGTGTTTTCCTTTAGTCACACTAGTCATTCAAAGTTCCAAACCACTGAAATCTTACAATGGTGTAGAGTGTACACTATGTTTGCATCTGCAACCCAAAGTCAAAAGTTTGGTATTTAGCAATTCTAATGAGTTTAAACCTAATTTGTATATTCAAAATGCTCAGAGGGCTGAATCTACACTATAAAATGATAACAGTGTAGCTAGGGATTTTGAAAGTGATGAGACTAGTTTCAGACAGAACCGAAGATTGGTATTTTCTTTGAAGGAGATTTTTCTGCAGTGAAGAACTTATTTTTATATGATTCTATTATTCAAGGACATTTATATATAACCTCTTAGAAATATTTTTATATAACCAGTAGAAAAATGAAAAGGTTAATCTGTATGCACTTCTTATACTTCATTGTTGGAATAGGCAGTTTTTGCAGGGCTTTACATTTGTAAGATACGCAGGTTATGCTTACAGCACACTTATATTCTTACCATTTGCTTCTGCAATTTTGCCTTTGATTACAGAGAACTGTAATATGTTTTTCATCCCATGTAAATGCTGTACATGTGTCTGCCAGTGGTGTTAGACTTCTCAGATGCTCTAGGGCAACCTTCACAGAAGTGATGGGCACAGTTTCAAAACTAACTGGCATTCCTAATTTGCATTCTTGACTATTTAACAGTGCTGACATCCAGTAATCAATGACATAACCACATTCGTCAGTATAGAAATGTTATCAGAATGGGGGTGTTTGCCCATACTTTTACATTTGTGTTGAAGAGTGGGGGCTGCAATGTATCATTCTGTTGTTGTAAATGAGAAGAATGTTTTAAGTGCTTTATGCTGACAATGGGCACACAGCCTCTGATTATTTGTTGGAAAACATAAAACATTACTTATGTGCTGTCTCTGGGTTTGTACAAACATTTTTGTTTGTGTTAGAGGGTGGGGGGGGGGGGCACTTACCATTCCATTGTCCTAAATGAGAAGTGTTTTTCAAGGTCTTTTTTGACATTGGGTGCACAGCATAATTATGTATTGGAAAAAATACATTAGTTTTGTGCTATTAATGGGTTTTGTCCTTCTCTGTTTTATGTCACATAGGATTATAACACTCAAGCCAGCATATCCATGTAAACTCCCTTTTAATGAGGCTGAGAATGAGGACATCATCCATCATCCAGGCTCTGAAGAACATGGAGCCTTCCCACTTGAGAGAAGCCAAGGAACTGTGACTGCCAGAAAGGACATGTGGAACCAAGTAGTCACTGATGTCAATGCAGTTGGTGGTTGTGCCCACAATTATGATCAGGTGTGGCATCAGGCCACTGAAATTATTTCACTGGTATGGAGGAGAGTGGCTGCAGTTGCCTGAGAGCAGCTGGCTATGAGTGGTAATTCTGCTACTGAGTCACCACTGACACCAAATGAGGTATTGCTGGTCACTGTCAGAGATCCTGACAGCTCAGGAGAAACTTTGCACCAAGTTATTGATGTTGGTGTTGATGTGGCTAGAAGGCCAAGTACGTCCCAGGAGCAGATTTCAAGTAGGCTTGCATATGGCAACATTACATTGTCTTGTAGACTAAAATATAATTTGGCTACTGTTGCTTGCGATACACATTTTATATCTGTACCTATTGATAACTCATAGTTATACAAGAGAGTGGGGTAATAGACATGTGGGCAAGGGGACAGCTCAGACATGTTTCAGTTACTGTTATTTCTTACAGGATATATAGATGACTGTTTGTTCACTGTCACTGTGCTATTCGCATTGTGATACTTAATAGCCACTCTTTCATTGCTTCATTTCCTCCAGGCCCACCTTTTCTGCAAAGTGTTGAGACATCTGAATATGATAAGCAAATGTTTTACTAAGCATTATTTAGATATATTATCGGTATGTTTAAGGAGGTTGTAATGAGTGTCTGTATTGCTGTCACATCTGCAGTTGTGTGACCAGTGTTACTTTTTGTTCAGATATTTTGTGTCAATATTTAGGGGAAAAATTATTTTATTCCTGTGTTTGTTGCTTATAATCACAGGTAATCCTGACAGTTGAAGTGTAAGACACCTACCACCTGATGTCAGAATGTTGGTAGGCTTTGATGATGTTGGTGGCAAAATGCAGGCACAGATAGGGGGTGCAGAGTTTCAATCTTACAGTGAGGCTGTGACTCACACATCCCCTGGATTCCCTTCATTCTCAGCCAGTATGCCTATACATACCCATTTCATTGACCCTTCAGAAAGTGAACAGGACAAGGGTGACACAATTAATCAGGGTAGTGTGAATACTGTGATTTCAATGCTGTGATTTCATAGCCAAAATGTGGGTGAGGTGCCATGCAGGAGGGTCAGTAGGAGTACCTGGAGGAGTCCTGTTGTCTGCTTCCAACTGATGCTGGTGTGTCATTACATGCCACTTGACATATGTATAGGGCATTATGGAGTCACAGACATGTTCCACTAGGGCCTCTAAGGTCATGCTTAGGGTTCCAAATGTGGTACAATCTGATAATCTGATAAGCATAACTGCATCCACCATGTGGCCAATTCAATGGATCTGATGAATGTCACACTTGAACAGGCAGTGTTTGTGATGCAACATCTGCTGAAAGGGGGACAGCATCCACTTGGCCATACAAACACAACACCATCTAATGTTAGCCAATGTGGCTGTGCCCAATCCCACTCCTTTAGTGGCAAAATTTCCAGAGCTCCATAATGGTTGAGGTGTCATGGACATGGGTGTAGTCATAAGGAGAGCTTGTCCAGCAGACATCACTCATAATCAGGTATTACTAGTATATCCACATCTGACCATGGCAGTGGACATGCCAGTGCAGCTCCTGGCACAGACAGTTCTCACAGTCAACAGCATTGACACTGAACTTATACCTTTATCATGCATGGATCATACCTCTCCAACATGCCAGGACATAGTGCTAGAACAGACCTTGGCTGTGTTCATGCAGACACTAACACACATTTCACATAAAGTGCCCATAAAGATCCCCTCACACACCAACTACATGAAGCGTTAATGAGGGTTGCAGTTCATCCTGTCTCAGTGGCCCTTTGAGATTATCTACATTCCTGTCTGCCTGTGTTTCTTATTCACACACTCTCACTGCCTTGGTGTCAGCCTTGACCTCCTGCCCCACCCTGTACACATGATGACAACTGTACAATTACCTTGTTTATATCTTTTGGATTCAGGGTTAAGTATGTATTTTTCTGAAACATGGGGTAGATAGCTAACTGAATGCTCAGGATATGTACTGCTAATGCAATTTGGAATTTTTTTCTGAATTATTACAGCATTTTAGTGTTGTGATTCCTACCTTGAAATCACTGATACAGCATTCATGCTTACTACTTCACTGGTAACAAATTAGGATAAGCAGTCTTTGGACTGCCTTTTCTATACTTGGTATTCTAGATGCATGAGGCATGTTAGTTGTTAAACTGCATAAATATGCATTATAGAAGTTGGTCATGTCACATAGTGATGTCATTGCTAAACAATTTAAACACATTCCACTTAGGTAAATTTATAAACAACAGTGTGCAGGTATCTGCCATTCATTCATGTTCTTTCACATTTATTTTTCTTTTACTAGTTCACCACTTAATAGTCCTGCAGTTACAACTGTTGTCATTCAGGACTGACTCTGTCAGATGCTAACAGTACACAGCCATTACATGTGGAAGTAAAAGTCATGAGCATTGCCTGGGATCAGTTTTACTCTATGTATGTGCATAGGATGAAAGGTGTACCCCTTAGGTGTTGATCATGTGTGCTCTCCACTGCCCCTTTGCCAGGGTGAGGGCATATTGTGCATGCATACGTCTACTTAAACCCTCAGCAGCTGGGCATTCCCCATCTGACTCCTCACCTGCATGTGCATGTGGTGAGTGTGCCAGTGGCAGTGAAACATTTGATCCTAGCTTTTGGAGTTCTTGCTGCAGCTGTTTTCACAGGATAATATTGTGTAGGATAGCACAGAGTGTGATAATTTCAACACAAATACTGGAATTGTACTGCAGAGCCCCCTGATGAATCTAGGCACTGAAACGGTGGCTTCAACAGCCCAAATGGACGCTCTATGATATTTCATGTTTGAGCATGTGCCTCATCATACCATTCATCAGTGTGTTTGACTACATTCTGACTGGCATCATCAGCCATGGTTTGACTGCATATCCTGCTTCCTTCAGGAAATGGCCTTGTGGGGCATCATCCCTGGAAATCCTCTAGTAGAAAGGGGCATCTTCCCTGAAAACCCTCTGGTAGAACTGTGAGGTGTGACAAATATGGGAGTCTGGGTAACTCTTGGGGTTGCCAGCACAGACATATTCAGGATGATTCCCCTAGCATTACACATGACCTGGCAGTTAAGAGAGTGAAACTGCTTTCTGTTGCCTGTTCCCCAGAAGGTGTTTTGATCTCAATGTGCATGCAGTCTATGGCACCCAAGACTTCAGGGAACTATGCTCTGGGGGAAAGCTCCTGCATAGATCTAGATTTGTCCTTAGGGGTAGGGAGAAATATATATAGTCAATGGCATACTGTAGCATAGCATTCAGCAATTGTTGTAGTATCCTGGATGCTGATGGCTTTGACACCCCCAGCATGTCCCCTATGGGTCACTGAAAGGTTCTGGTAGCTAGTATTCTACATGCTACACATCCCCAAGTATACCCTTGCTCTCAGGTGAGGATGACAAAAGTTGCAGAGTTCATGGAGTGTGTTTATATCTACCCTGTAGCGCTATTTCCACCTCATGTCGATCATGAAATGTTAAACAGTGGCTGAATACCCGTCTTCTCCTCGCCCAAGGTCTATTAGCAGCAGAAGCAGCATAGACGTTATCTTGTTGCACATACACATGCAGAAGAGTAACAGCAGCCCCTTATTTCCTTGCTGTTTAGTTTCTTTGTCTGTATTCCAATAAGTTTTGGATTAAAAGATGAAAGGCTACACTAAGTGTCCATGATTGGTATGTAGCTTGTAGAATAGCTCTGCCATCTTGGATTAGTTGATTAGCATACATTTCAGCTGCTTATGCAGTAATTAGTAAGCTCCAATGTTTACTGAGTTTGCCACTTACTAAATAGAAATTGGTGCACTATCATGTGTGCACCACACCACAATGTCCTCAAAGTTTCAGTCACCCATGTAGGGTTTATTGAATCCTGACCATTTATTGAAACCCATGTCCTCCTAAAATTCATTGGTTTTGTGCAGACAGTGAGATAGAAAGAATTGATACACAGATGCACAGACACCCACACACACACACACACACACACACACACACACACACACACACACACACACACACACACACACACACACACACACACTCACACGCACACACACACGCTGAAGCACACAGACACTTTACATATTGAAGCAATACTCTACGAATGTGTGTGGGTATATCAGGATTTTCCCACAGTTAGTGTGGTTTGATCACTAGGTCAGAGGTCTTGTGCTTAAACAAAGCCAGTCCTAGATAAATCCTTACATACCCATAAACAGGAAGGGATCATTGCTTTTATCCATTAGCATTATTTAAGAAAGAAATTACTTACCTTTCTTAAATAATGCAGTTATATAAGGGGATTTCTGTCTTCTTTGGTGTTGTCTTCACTATTGATATAATGCACATGCATATGGGACATGTTCCCACAGATTCACAGTACATCAGTGCAGCCAAAGTGACAGAGAAATCAGAGTCTCCATTGCTGTTGCTTTATTTATTTTTTTAACTGTTAAAAAAACAGACATTTACAGGAACAGCTCAAAAATTAGGAGAAAATCAAGGTGTGTTTCTGTTTTAGTTTATTTGACTGTACCTAATATTTCCCATATTTTGGTCCATCCTCTAGTATATGCCTATAGAAAAGACTGGTCACTCGATTGTACTTCAGCACCTGGCCTTTTTTTCTATTGATATATGCTTGTTTTACAAGCTGGTTGTACTCTTTAAGCACTGTGCTCATTTTTTTAAATAGTAATGAGGCATTATTTTATAGGTAAGCAATAATGAATGAGTGGGCGTGGGTTTATTAGGATTTACCCATGGCTGGAGTAGTTTGGTCATGATGGTGAAACCTGAGGAATTTAACAAAGCTAGCTGTGTGTAAATCGTCATACACTCACACCCATGAGTTGGCTATTTTGATTATAAAATGATATTATTTAAGAAATAAATTGCTTTCCTTATTTAAAAAATGCCTTTGTATAACGATGCCATAGTGTTCCTCCACATTGTTTCCTCATTCTGCTAGAATTGTTACTGGACTACACATGCACATTGGACTTGCATTCCCACACTTGCACAGCACATCAGTGTTGTTGGAAAAGCCACAGAGAAAAAAGCATCTCTGTTACTTTTTTAAGCATAGAATCCAGACAGTATAGAGGTACAAGAGTCTTCTGAGACAGGACAGAAATACAAAGAAAATCAGATACATTTCTTTAGTTTTGCAGAATATGCTTGATTTTCTTTGTATTTGCTCTGCCCTCTGTATGTACCTTCCAACCTCTTAGCACAAGAAATGTAGGCAAAGCCTTAAATAATGGGAGGAAAGAGTCAAAAATAGGGACTGATTGTAAATATTCCTCTTATAAAGTTAGAAAGCTGCTAGAATAAGATTTTTGCTAGTGTGCATTGTCTGAAGGATATGAAGTCTGAAACTCAAATGCATGTCAGTATTTACTGACTTCAGCCTCAGAGATTTCTTGGAAAACCACAAATTTTATGAGGGAACAGACCAAAAATATGAGGCACAAATCTGGACATTCTGTGAAAATCTAGACAGTTGACAGGTTATCTACACAGCATATATGAATAGAAGAAAGTCTGGTCACTCAATGGTACTTTAACAACCGGACTTTTTTCTATTCTCTTCTATTTTTAGCTTTTCTCCCCGGGCCTCCACTGAAAATGGGTACTTCGTGGCCCAGTGGACTTCCCCGGTAATCAAACTGAAAATAAAATAAATAAATAATAAAATAAATATTCATATATGTTGGATTTACAATGGGCACTCTGTTGTCTGTCCAATCAATGTTCTCATTTCTGAATAGTAATGACCTATCATTGTAAAATCTCTAGTGCCCTCTCATCCCCCCAGAACTAGAATGATACTAACATATTACGGGTCTATATTATAAGACTGAAAGTGCATATGTGTGACTACATAAAAGTCGACACATAATGCACGAAATCTAATAATCGCGAATGGCCATGTAAGAAAATTTTTCCCTAGGGAAAAAATGTACGCGGCCGTTCGCTTAAAAAAAAATTATTTAACATCATAAACAGATGGGGAGCTTCACCCCCCACACCCCCTAACTAAAAATACCAACTCAGAGATCACACTATAGGGAAGGAAAGGGCAACTCCGTGAAGTTGGCTATCTCCTTGCCCTATGACATATTCATCAAATTGCTTAAATGCGATTCGATGACTATGTGTCACTGTTTCTGTATTCACTCAGAAGCATTTTCATGCTTCTAATATAGACCCACATATTACATATTAAAGACGTAGTACCGCCAAGTCACAACCTTTTAAAATATTCTCTTGTGCATGATGTTTTCATAATTCAATAGCTTTTTACATATTTTTGTCATATATATATATATATATATATATATATATATATATATATATATGTGTGTGTGTGTGTGTGTGTGTGTGTGTATGTGTGTAAATATGACCTATATATAATTATGTCACAGAATACAAATAAGTATAAAACAATATTATTATAATAACATAAGGAAGACCAAGCAGACAATAGTAAAGCCAGAATTAGTACTGAGTCTTCAGACATTGATGTCTAACAGAAACCTTGAAAAATGCTTTTTATCTCTTCTTCTAACCAGCTAACTGTTGAACAATAGTGAAAAAAAATATGAAATCTCTCAGGTATAAATAATGAAACTCTTAAGACCACACATCCAGAAAATGTACTTTCATTTATAATCTAATGTCTTAGTCTGACAGTTGCAAAACTCCGAAGTGCAGATGAATGGAAATATTTTCTGAACTGAGCTGTAGATTGTTGTGATAGACAATGAGAATAGCAGTGATAGGGCAAAACCTGGACTCCTATGTAAGATAATTCCTCAATAATATAGCCACACTGTTGTAATGACAAGCATATTGATGTTAATTTGAAATGTAAACTGCATTCAGATTTAGCAGACCTCTCCACATGATTCTTTAAATGCGCTATATCAATGTGTTATATAATACAGATTTTGAGATTATAAATGCTTCATATTAAGGAAATAGTGATGCATCATTAGATATAGCATTTATAGTGCATCATATCTGGACCTGGATTTCTCATTTTCTCAGTGGTTAAGATTTCTATTTCACAGCTCCATGATCTGTGGTTTAGTGTCTGCACAGAGTTGGCAGACTGTCTGTGTGCATTTTCTCTGGTTTCCTCACTCCTTCCAAAACCATGCTGAATGGCAAATCTGTGTAAATGTACGTTTACTACTGTTAATTTTGCACACAAATTACCAACACTTATTTAATTTACAAAACAAATTAACTTGTCTTTCATTGAAAAATTTCCAATCAGTTAAACTTAAAAAATGTTTGACTAATGACCTTAATGTGTAGAGCTGGGGTTAGGGGCAGGGACAGAGTAAGCACAAATGAGTAAGCTTGTCCCCCTCACCCTTATGCATCCGTGCTAATACTATGTCTATTCTTACCCCATATCCCTGCCCCTAATCCCATTCCTGCATATTAGGATATTGAACACCCTTTCCCTAACAGTACCAGTAAAACATACACACACACACACACACACACACACACACACACACACACACACACACACACACACACACACACACACACACACACACACACACAAACACACACACACACCTGCATATGTCAAATGTATCATTACCCGAAGAATCCAACACTACTATCCCTTTCATAGCCCTTACACTAACCACAAACACATTCAAGCCAATACTGAAACTTTTGTTAAAATTTCATTTTGTCATTGAAATTAGTGTTCTTAGTGACAGACTCTTCAGGGGAGTCCAGGTATTTCCTCTTACATGTTCTCTTCTGAGGATGTTTTTCAGTGGGAATGTCTAATGAGGACTTGGAAGAAGGATTATCCTTAGCCGGGATCTCTTACAGCCTTGGAGCTCGCTGTCCTGACATGGAGGTTGGTGGAAGCTCTGGGTAATAAGGGGTCAAGGAATGAAGCTCCAGTACAGCATGAGACACCTGAGATCCTGCAGTGGCCAATACTCTCTCCATAGCCTGGAAGGCAGGATCCCCCAAAAGAGGGATGGGAGCCCGGAACTGAGAAAGATGAATTTGGAACAGGGGTCACACTCCACCCCAAGATACCCTGCTCTAAACCTGGAGCCAAGGAAGGACTTCCAGCCACCAGGGTCCCAAGAAGTAAAGTTGACCATGAATAATATACAGGTGTCAATTCAAACCCCTCGGGCCCAACACTGATGCACAAACTCAGGAATCCATCGATTCTGAAGGAACCAAGTAAGTCAGAGCTGAGGCTAGAAGAGAAGACAAAGGGGCTGTTGGTGCCGAAGCAGTGGGAACCTGAGTGGTCAGTGTGGGGAGCTTTAAGGCCTCTGAGGAGGTTAGAGGATGAAGAAGTTATGGAGTCCTGGTAGAAAACATCCCTGCATCAGGTGGGAGAGAGGTTTGAGAGGAAGTAAAAAGACCACTAGTGGTTAGGATCTGATCCACCAATCTCAGTACATCTACTTCAGTGAGACTCCTGGAGGAGCAAACAGACAATCCAGAGGAGGATTCTGACCTTTCTATAAAAGGATTATAAAGCTGACCAAAGAAAGGGTCAATGGAAGGGGAATACCTCATCCTTGGTGTATATAGAGGATCATTTTTTGGCACAGAAGGTAGGGATAAGACCTGTTCTGGTGCACTGACCGGAAAACTAAAGATGCCAGTGCCAATGGCACCAAAGTGGCTGGTGTCAAACCTTAACTCTTGGTTCCAAGGAAGAGCCAATAAAAGAAGACTTGTGTTTTTTTGATATCAGTGCTGATGCAGATGTTGGTACTGAATGACTAGTTACTGAATGACTAGTTTTGGAACCACAGGCCTTTTGAGACTTATTGGTCTTGGATAAAGCTTCTTCAAAGGGGGTCTTAAGACCCCTTTTAAGAATAAGTTTATTGTGACATTATAACAAAGCCCTAGTACTGGAAGGGCTGGCAGATGGAACACTCCAAGTCCAAGTGTGGGGCACCTAAACAATAAACATAGGTGGAGTGCCCATCAGAGTTGGGCATATTTTGCCCACAGTCCTGACATGGCCTAAACACTGTCATGCACTTGGATTTGTCTGCCATGTTGACAATTAAGAAAAGGAGTCACACAAACACACACACACACACACACACACACACACACACACACACACACACACACACACACACACACACACGCAGGATAGTTAGAAAATGTTTTACCAGCAATGGTAGGAAAGAACTACCTAATGACAGAGAGTAAGAAAGAGATGAAAGGGACTACCAACAATGGTAGAAGGAAAATATATCAACGGGTATGGAGAAAAACCTCATTCACTCTAAAAAAAGTGGATAGAGATAAAAAAAAAAAAAAAAAAATGGAGTTTAATTGAGAAAAATAAGGAATGAAGGTAGACAGATGAATGAATATATTAATATTTACTTAGCTGCGAGAGTAAGGTCATCTGACGCATCTTGCTACAAGAGGGGCAAATTAGATCTGAGGCAATTTAGAGAGGGGTATTGTGGGTAGATTCTTAGCTTGAGAGATTTTTGGCTGGTGTGAGCTATATAAATGCTGAACTGATTCCAAGGATTGGAACCAACTACCCAAGAGTCAAGAATAAATGAAGATTGACAACATCAGATTAATGATTGCATCACCCCCACTAATAATGCAATATTATTAAATCTAGCTAAAAACATAGATCAATAAAAATCTGAATATTGGTACTGTTAGAGAAAGGGTTTTTATTAATGTTATGTATAGGGTAGGGATTAAGGACTGGAGTAGGCTTAGCACACATGAGTAAGTGTGTGCAGGGGGCTTTGTTTATCCTAGCCATGGGATAAGCATCCAATGCTGTGTGGCTGCTTATTTTTTCTATAATCTACAGAGAACCTGATATTGCCATCTGTTTTGGCAACTGATACCACCAGATAGGCAAAGGGACAGCTTAATTGCTGGTCTGTGCCCATAACCAACATTTACTACAGTTGTTCCTTTATTGTTTTCCAGAATTTTACAGGCACCCTGTAAGCAACTTATTTGGTCATCGTGCCCCTGTATTTATGTGATGCTGCATCATTTGGGCTTAACAATGAACAAGTTCCCAAATGCCTTTAGCACTGCTCAGATTTCATGAAAATTGGTGGGGTATATTTGCTATGAAAGTGTTACACTTCTGTTGTGTTTTTAGACCAAACATTCCTGAGAAAGTCTATTGCACATCCTCTTTCAGATTTCTCCTGTAACCCCTTAATGATACTAAGTACTAGCATCTGTCTGTCATAGTCAGCCATCATGATGTTGACATGCCATAGTTTGTATTTAATCCTCAGCCTGACATCTCTATCAAACATTTAACAATGCTTTTCGTTTTTTTTTTTTTCAATAATTTTTATTTATTCTTTTCATTGATCCAAAATATCATACATAATAGAACAGGTAGAGATAAGACCTCTTCACAGTAAGTAGTTGTTATACATTGAGGGTAGTACAAACAGAAATAAAACAATCAACCAATACTTTTTACTCTATATACATAGATGCTTTCAATATTCGAGAGAAAAATTGTTACATTTCAGTGAGAATTGTTGTGATTGTGAGTATACCTTAGAAAAAGGAGGGAGAGGAAAAAGAAAATTTCTTGAGCTATGAATATAGTTTAGTATGGGGTCTCTTATTTGTATTTAAGTCTGATACAGAGCTAGGCAAGAATAATATTGAAGATTTGTTCCCATAATTTCCTGTGTATGATTTTTTTATTCCCCTTATCGATTCAAATTTTATGAGCTAAAATATGTTTGGTCACCATTAACTTAAAATTCTCCTAGGATATGTTATTTAGGTTAAGCCAATTGGTTGCTGTACAGCGTTTCAGTAAAAGAAAAATATTGATCATAGTAACTGCTTGAGTATTAGAGATGTTATTTGGTAGGATATGTAGAAGAGTGAATTCCCAGGTGAGTGTGGATATTTGATAACCCATTTTTTGTAATTGGAATTTAAGGGAGTTCCAAAGTTTAAATACACATTTACAGCTCCAGAATAAATGGAGAATATCAGCTGTTTGAATTTTACAGTGAGGACAAAGAGGGGATTTTGTAGAGTTAAATTTATGTAAGATAGTGGGTGTGAAATATGCGTTGTTATAGATCATCAGTTGGGTAAATGCCAATTTCTTAAGAGGTATGGATTTATTTGTTAAGTTGATAGCTTAGTTTAGTTGAAGGGTATTGATGGATGGATTGTTCTTTCTCCAATAGTCCGAGACAAGCAAATCTGTTTGGAATTTAATGTCTTTGATTATTTTATATGTATTAGTCATATATTTTTTAGTTGAGAGTATGGTCTTCCATAGTGAGTTACAGGTTGTTATATCATTGTTGCTTATGTTGCAGTTTTGTAAATAGCTGGTACATAATTCTTTAATTTGCCTTAAAATCACTAGATAGGATTTGGGGAGGTTCAAATAATTCCTTATTTCTTGTATAGAACCGTTAATGTATGGGTATGTATCTTGGATGGTTATATTAATTAATTTAGGAAACGGATTCAGGTTTAGAGACTGATTATTAATTTTAAGGTTGGGATTTTTGTGTAAGGGTTGTAGCATCATCATAGCTTGAGTCAGATTTAGATACTTGTAGAGTTTTTGAGTTAGTGAGATGGAGTGTTTAAGGGGTTCTAATATTTTGCACGGTTTTATTAAACTTGTATTTAGAAATTGTAAGGCTTTGGGGTTGATATCCAAGCTTTTGATATGTCTTTGGTATATTATTATCCACATCGGGGACCAGTCTTTATTCTTTGGGTTGTATTCAGTTATTCGCAGTACTCTATTAGCATTCATAATTAGGTAATACGTCTCAAAATTGGGAAGGTCTAGACCACCTTTACTTTTTGGGGTCGAAAATTTGGTGTATGAGATTCTGTTTTTTTTTTTGGTTTCCATATAAATTTTGTGAGCAAAGTGTGAGTTTGTCTAAAAAAGTTTATTGGGTATGTTTAATTGAGTAGTCATGAATATATAAAGTAATCTGTGTAATACATTCATTTTAATTACTGAGACTTTTGCCAGGAAAGGTAGTTTTAGAGTTTTCCATCTATTAAGGTCTAAAATAATATTTTGCCATTTTTGAGTTATATTATTTAAGTAAAAATCTTTATTGTTTGTTGTGAAAGTTATGCCTAAATAGTTGATTATCTCTTTTGTTTTTATTTTTCCTATTAGTGTTAAGAGAGAGAATGGTTTAGGGGGTTTTAAAGGAAATATGCTAGTTTTCTTTAAGATTTAATTTAGTTTGATATCTTTGAGAAGTGTTCTATAGCTGATAGTATTTTGTTTACATCTGAGATTGGTGTGATACAATATATATTCATATCTTCTGCAAAGGCTGAGAGGAAGATTTTGGTGTTAAGTAGTATTGGGGGGGTTGTGGTAAAGATTTTGTTTCATATTTAAGAAGAGTGGTTCAAGATATAAGTTAAAGAGTATAGGAGATAGAGGGCATCCGTGACAGATTCCATTTTTAATTGAAATTCTGTTAGACCAAGTTTTGTTGATATATAAAGATGTATAAGGCTTGTTGTATATAATTTGCAGGATCTGGATACATTTCTGTGGAATATTAAAATAGGGTAATGTTTGGAGTAGAAAAATCAAAGGCTTTATGAGCATCAATAATTAGAGCATATATGTTTAGGTTATACTGATTAGCCTGGGATATTAGAGTATTAAGAATTAGTGTGTTTTCACTTGTTTGTCTGAGTGTTGTGAAACCAGATTGTTCGGGGGAGATAATTTTATCTAGTAATTTTTTTCAGCCTATTTGCAAGTATGGATGTTAGTATTTTGGTGTCAATGTTTAATAGTGAGATGGGTCTATTACTATCTGGGGTTTTGGGTCAGCTTGATCTATGAGCATAAAAATTGTTTTAGATGCATTAAAGTGTAGGTCATTAATTTTATTGTTTATTATATAGTTCAATACATGGAATAGAATTTGAGCTAAGATAGAGGAGAAGGTTTTGCAGAATTCAACTGTGATACCGTCTGGGCCTGGGGCTTTATGTGATTTCATTTGGTGGATAGTTGTGGTTATTTCACTGATAGAGATAGGTTCAGTTAACCTTTCTTGTTGTTTTGAATCTAGTTTCGAGAAATCGAGTCTTTAAAGGAAACTTGTTCTTTCTTCTTTGGAGGCTATTGATTTTTGGTCTCCATAGGTCTGCGAATATATCCGTTCGAAGATTTTATTAATATCTTCAATATTCGTGTAATGGACATTTTCATAGAGTATTTTGGGTATTTGGGAGGAAGGTTCAGTTTGGGTTATGATTCTGGCCAGTGCTCGCGATGGTATTTGTATTTCGTTAGCATAGTTAGCTAGCATTTTGGTTTCATAAAACAATAGTTTGCTGTTATGTAATAGGTATAAGTCTTTTTTAAGTGTCAGGATTTCAGATTCACTTTGGGTATTATAATTTGTTAATAGGTCATTCTCAAGCTTTTGAATTTTGGCTTCTAAGTCCTGTTCTTCTTTAAGATGAATTTTTTTTATAGTAGGATGCTATTTTAATAAGTATTCCCCTAATTTGGGCTTTGGTTGCCACCCATTCGATATCCACCAGTAGTTGGGGGTTAAGAATGTTAGACAGGGTTGATTTGAGTAAGGTTTGGATGTCGTTTATTATTTCCTTTTTGGTTAGAAGGTTGGGGTTCAAAGACCAATTGTAACCTTTTTTCATTGTGTTATTCGTTGTGATTCCATTGAGGTTTAAAGTAATTTTGGAGTGGTCTGAGAGGTATCTAGTGTGTACGGTCATTTTCGGGGCTAGTTTGATAAATGAGTCTGAAATTTTAAAAAAATCTATTCTCGACCACATTTTGTGGCATTGGGAGTAAAATGTGAATCTGTTGGATTTATTTAGACTATCTCCATACTTAAAGGGGTCATATAAATTGTAATCCTGAATAAGTTCTCTTAGTGCTAGGTGAGCTTGTTTATTAGGTATTATAGTTGTACTTGTTTTGTCTTTGTCAGGATTTAGATATGTTCCAGTCTCCTCCTAGGATCATGTAATAATCTTTGAATTTATTTAAGATATGGCATAATGAGATGAGAAAAATGTGTTGGTTTTTACAAGGTGCGTAAACATTAAGGATGAGAAGAGGTTTAGGAAGATTTGGAGTTAGAATAGTTACATAGCACCGTCTTCCCTTTTTGTCCACTTGGGTTTCTAAAATTCTATCTTGGAACTGTTTTTTAATTGTTATAGCTACTCCTGCACTATTAGATTTGCCATCAGAAGCTATGATATCCCTTATCCATTTTTTCTCTTTAATTTCTGACCATTGTTCAAGTGTTAAATGAGTTTCCTGGGTCAATATGAAGTCTGATTTCGCTTTCAGGATGAGGTGTAAGAAAAGTTTACTTTTCTTCTTATTCTGTAGCCCTTTGATATTCCATGAGTAAAATTCCCACATTTATGTAATTGGGTTGTTTGTGAACTAAGTCTAGAGTGATTGTTTGAGATGTTGATTTCTGTTCATGTATTGATAAAATAAAATTAAGAAAGCATCCTTTTATTCCCGTCCCCACCCAGTGCCTAACCACCACCCCTTTGGACCAGGAATAATGCAGAGAGTAAGTCGTTATAAGTTTTACAGATCTGTAGTACAGTATAGTAATTATGAAATGGGTTACCATATTTAGGAAAGTAATGGAAACTAGTATCCCTGCAAAGATTTTCTCTACATATACAAAGCTTAACAAACAAATTCCCTAAAAAGCACCACTAAAGTATCCTTAGTCTCCTCAATAGTTTTGTATCTGTCTAATAGAATATTCAAAGTGTACATTCTATGTGATTATCAATAATTGAGAGGTGTGATTTGAAAAGGTCTTAGTAGAACCATTATATTAAGTAAAGGTCCATTAAACAAGGTTTTTAGTATAAATGTACAAATAAGTGTTAGTATAATATAAAAATATACTAGAAGGCATTAGTAGAACTATTAGTTATATCCTTTAACTATTTTCACTAACATTGAAGTAGTATAAAAAACTAGGATTATTTTATGTATTCTCCTTTGTTTTCTTTTCCTCTCTGCCTCCTTTCCATTAATGTTATTTCATTTCCCTTTATGCTATAAATAGGACTGTACATCTATACTATTCTATCTGTTGTCTGTGATGTTCAGCTGAGTTATTTTATTTGTGGAGTTCAGCCTATAGGTATAGGAAAAATATCACTATATTAAATATCTGGGCAAGCATTACAAGTATATAACATAATGTACATTGTCTCTAGTGTCTATTACTTGGATAAAACATGTTGCTTTTCATAATACTACCACCCTATGATTTTGTGCAGATTTTAACATAGCATAGAGTTAGTGTTTTTCTATGGGACTTGTTAACGTGTCCTTCATCAAGCTTATTGAAAGTTCCATTCTCCAATCTGTTTATATTAATAGGATGTGATTATTATGTTTTATTGAAAAAATATTTAAGGTTTGCTGTTATGTTTCACAGATGTTACTAGACATGTAGTTCATAGGATCGTTACAGTGTATTGGATCAAAAATCTGAAACAGTGGTTGATTGCAAGCTTTAATCGGGATTGGATAATAGATATATGCAGGCTGGGGAGGGCAAACAGTCTTAAGGGGGGACAATTATTTAATAGCAGATAACCTTAATCCTCTAAGTAGATAGTGTATAACATAATTAATGAATGTGTATTTTCCCAGATATTTCAATATTCAAAACTGTCATTAGGTATTGTCATTTAGTTAATTAGTTGATTTCCAACCCAAGACAGCTATTATAATATATTGAAGATTTATAAAGAGCAAGCCCGTGAAATACCATGAGAATAAAATGCCATTTTTCAAAATGTCATCTGTCTCATATAAATTTAGATTTAAACCAAAACTGGCAGGGAGAAGAGAGTTCATTAAGGTAACTAGCAATGCTATTCTAAGTGTAAATCTCAGTGATTGTCTTGATCACTGCCTGCAGATCAATTCTGAAACCATATGACTCATGCTGCTACACGTTCCCATCTCTCCCCAAGTCCCCGTCCATCCCGCCGGCAGTGAAAAAAAACATAGACAACATGCTAAACACTTCCCCAACTATCGCAACATGAAAGTCAGTAGTCCCCATCAGAAAACATGAAGGCACACCCTCGAATATGCTCCAAGAAATCCATGACAATAAATCAGGAAATCGTGCATAAAGAACGGCATCAACCTGACAAAGAGGTCTCCATTCCCACAGTACGCAGGACAAGCCTCAAATCCCCCTCCCAGGACGAGGGACAAAACCAAAACAAAGGGGGACAAAGGTCCAAAATTAGGTAAAATATGTAAATACCACTGTAGAGCACTTAAAAGTTGATGGCACAACAGATGCTGCACTAACATGCATCCTCTGAACAACAAGATACATGATGCTCCAACATCTGGTATCACTGATAGACAGCAATCCCCAAACAAATCTATGTAGCACCTTTTGTTCTGAAGACCAAGGCTGACTGTGCCACTGGGCCACTCCAGTACAAGCAGATTTATCAATGCATCGATTGCAAAACCATCTTTGAAGTGCAAAGTCAAACAACACAATCCTATTTTCTTGTAAGTCACTATGCCAAACATTATCTGCTTTATGGACTGCAACCTGCATCTGTTGCCATGTGCAGCAACAATCTGCCTGGTAGAACATCAAACTGCATTCACATCTATTATTCCAGTTTACTATTAACTCATTTCATAGTCAGCAACTTTCGGCATGTCATGTCACACCATGCATTTTGAATGTCTCCTGTATTGATACTAATAAACACCTCAAAGGCTTTACACATGATTAAGCAGTGACTTAGAAATATGTTATACCAAGTGAGTACATACTATTTCCTGTACATTTTTGCCTGCATTTAAGGGAGGTATTTATAGTTTGTGCCACTGGTATCACTACTCTAGGTAATTACAGGTGGTTTGTGTTCTTTATTTTATTTTAAATGGAGACAGATCTCTGTGTACTTTTTTGTATATAGATTCACTATCTAACCACCAATGTTTTAATGGTAGCAAGTTTGAACTCATTTAAGTACCTGCTGTACAGGTATTTTTGTATTGGGAGTTTTAACCTAATAACATGAATATTCAGACTTACCAATCAAGTAGCCCAGTTTGATACCAATTACTGTCTATAATATACACTGTCTAATCCTACAACAGTCAGCTCTGGATGACAGCCAATAACTCTGCATTAAAAAAAGTCAATCAAAGTGAAGAGCTGTGCTTGATTTCTTAACTAGACAGAGCATCATTTGTATCTCTGAAAGATGTTAATGCAACCAAGAATGCAAAATTCAGCTTTCACAATACAGCATGTTTCAACAGAATGTGTTTGGGCCATTCAAGTTTGACGTTATTTAGACCCTACTTAAATAGTTCTCTGTATCGGTAGTCATAATCTTTTCTTTTTTTAAGTCTTACAGTTTTTCTTTTTTATTGTTTATAGGAAGTGTTCATACAGGCTTCCTTTTTAGCATTAGGTGTCTATTTAACTAGGTGGCTTCTGAAGCATGAATGCATCAATGGTGTTACCCATTTTATGAGAGCTCTTCTGTTTCACCTCCACAGTGATGTACTTGGTTTAGCTGATAAGTCAACAGTCTAAAACATTTTTTCCTCCTTGTTTGCATTTTTACAGTCAGAGCATTCGCCGCTCGCTTCGTGTGTAGAGGAACATTCTATTTTTGGTTCCTGTCATAGGAAAGTGGAAAGAAGGAGGCAGGTCTAGCTGTTCTCGGTCGGCCTCATGGTGTTTATACTGATACATCTGAGCTACCAACCTGTTGGTATAGGCCTAAAAATGTCCACAACACAGTGGAAAGCAGAAAACAGTCTCAAAGGGCCAAAAGGTGATCGAGCGTTCATCCAATATTCATACATTACTTCGGTGATTATATTTAGCAATCTAATGCTGGAATTTTCCTGAAAACAGCTAGGAAGGTTTCTCTGGCTTCCTTTTGGTTAGCGATGGTATATTTAATTCCTTCTGAGTGAAAAATTAGTGTGTTAGGGTATTTCATTTGAAATTTTATTTTTCTTTCCATTAGGAACTTACAATAAGGAGAAACAAGCTGTCTTGCTTACCTTATTTGGAGGGGGAGATCTTGGGCCAGTGATATTGTATTATTGTTCCAGTTAACAGTTCCTCCACATTTTTTAGCAGTCAGCAAGACTGTATTGACATCTTGGAAGTTTAACAGTTTTGCATAAACAGGTCTGGGTTTGTATGTTCCTTGGATTTCTCTTAGTGCTCTGTTTAACAGTTTTGCATAAACAGGTCTGGGTTTGTATGTTCCTTGGATTTCTCTTAGTGCTCTGTGTGCTCTTTCTATTATTATTTGTTTTGCTATCCCAGGTTCTTTGAGAAGTATGCTGAAATTTTGTATTATAGAGGGAATCAGCTCATTGTGGTTTACAGCTTCTGGGATGGCCTTTATGATAATATTATTCCTTCTGGATCTTGCTTCCAGGTCTGTGATCTTATCTTGGATGTTTTGAATTTCTTTATCGTGGGAGTTAGTTTTTTTTTTTGGTTATTAGAGTTATTTTTTCCTCATTTTCCATGGTTTTGGCTTCAGATTTATCCAGTCTGTCCATTATTTAGTTAAAGGTATTTCCAAATGATTGTAGTTGTACAGTTAATTATTTTATTGCCTCTTGGATGGGAAGTAAGGCTGTTTTAATAAATGTTTTAAGGTTGTTTTGATGTAAAAACATAGACACTACCACATCAAAAACCAAACTTTCGGATTTACTATCTCTTGAAAAAGATTTGAACTCAAAAAGGCAGAAGATAATAAAACAAACAGATACATCCAAAACTGGAAACAAAAATAAATCTGATCAACCAGCAAATCTGGAGGATATTAACAATGCTTTTCTGTCTTAGTAAAGTGAAAGAACCCTACCATAGTGACTGCAACTTATTCTGATGAGTAGGAATAAGTGTCATCGCCTTTTATCCAATGATGTATTCACAAGCTATAACGGTGTCATCACTTGAGACCCTTGTGTTGCTGCTGTGTTTGTGCTCGGTGCTCATGTGTAATCTCATCCTTTTCCTAAGCCTAATCCTGAAATTTAAGACATATTCCACAACAGACTCATATAGCAATCAAACTTCATAGCAATCAAACTTATACTCCCACAAATTGCAAATTAAATCAAGTGGCTCAGTCCCCCTGTTACCATGAAGTAAACTAGATGGTGAAAAACATTGAATTGACAAAACATTCTGTACAAAGAGAGGAAATGGGAAGTTTCTTGCTCTTCTTCAATTTCTTGAGGTCTGTGTATACTTTATACATGGTCTTAAGAGTACAGTTAAACTTCTCCACCAGATCCTTTGTTTGTGGATGGTAGGTAGGCACTATTCCACAGGAGATTTATTCCACAATCTTCCTCAGCCTTGCCAGCAGGTTATCATGAAAATTAATGGCTGCTAATGTTTCCTGAGGAATGGCCACCTCCGAAATCTTCTAACAGTGCATTTGCCATCTTTTATGATCAAACAGAGAACTTAGTTACCACCTCAGGTTACCTAGCAGGATAGTCTACCACCAACATATCACATCTCTTACCTGCCTTGCATGATGTGGTAAGAGGCCACAGAAAGCACACCGATACTACTTGAAACTATTCTTTGGTAATGGGCAAAGACACACAGGTAGCCTTGGCTTTGGATCCTCCTGTGCCAGTCACATCTTGTAGTACTCTCTCATGTCTTTTCCAATCCTTGTCTAATAGAAACGTTTTGCAAAAGTCTCCATTTTGTACACTTTATCACCATATGGCCTGACATGGAGATCATGATGGTAGACCCTTACGACAACCAACTGCTGAACATGAATTACTGTGGCTACCTTCAGAAGTCCACTGTCTAGTCAGTAATCCCATTTTTACAGACTCCTCCTGACCTTAAGAAAAAGTATCCTCCTTGTCTACTTCTCTTAAAGCTATTAGACAGCTCTGTATTTGAGCCATCAGACCATTGCAATTACACAACACAGTTGTAGTGGGTTAACTCCGAGAGCTGAGCCTGCTATTGTCATTCTTTGTGATTCCCTCCAGTTCCTCTTTCATAGTAAGTCCAAATTATTTTGACATGCATGTCAAAGATTCAGAATTGATGCTACTATTTAACTGTTCCACTAAGGTAGCTCCTTCAAAAGTCCAGTACCTCTTGATAGATATGTCTCAAATTCAGGATTGGTGGTCCTGCCTAGTTCCTCCTTTGACATTCCCAAATCAAGTAGGGCCTGGCTATGTCTCTCCCATACTGCCTTCCACACTCATTTGTCTACATGTCTGGTTGTGTATAAACACATGTAAGGACTGCGTTATAAAAAATCATTTCTGGGTAATAGGTCTACAGGAGTATTATCAAACACTGACACTTGTTTTTTTTTTTTCTCTCTCTGTCCCTCCACCTCTTTCCAGTTTGTGTGAACTCTTGTAAAAGGGTTTGGAAATGTTTCATTCCCATGGAAGGGAGTGCCCAGGAAAGTATTTCTCCTTTTTAATTTCTAAAGGTTTAAAAATAGTTATGTATGCTGTATGCTGTTGTATGGGCGGCCGCAGTGGTGCAGTGGTTAGCGTTGCCACCTCACAGCAAGAAGTTCTCCGGTTGATCTTTGGCTGGGGTGCCTTCTGTGCGGAGTCTGCATGTCCTCTCTGTGGTCGTGTGGGTTTCCTCTGGGTGCTCCGGTTTCCTCCCTCATCCCAAATACATGCTGCAGGTGGATTGGACACTCTGAACTGGCCCTAGGTGTGAGTACGTGTGTGTGTGTGTGCCTTCTGTGGAAGGCTGGGCACTGGGCTGGCAACTCGACACTCTAAAACTCCACAGAAATCATGAACAGACGGGTGATCCACTGTGGTGACCCCTAACCAGGAAAAGCTGAAAGAAGAAGAAGATGTATGCTGTTGTATCCCTCTTATAATGTATGTGTGCTGCTGTTATCACTCTTTACCATTTATTATCTTACCTGCACCAAGATAAGGAAAGAGGTTATTGTAATTTGGGAGAACCATTGTATTAAAACAACCCACCACTACAGTGATGCCACCTCTGCTACCTTTATCACTTGACTTTTATTCTCCACTCTGCTAGTGTGGACATTTGGACCATGCTTTCCCCAGATGATTACAGTAAAAACTTCAATTCCCAAGAGTGTGGCAGCTACTGGAACCAGTGTCTCCTCCTTGCCTGTGGAAGTTGCCTTGATTGTATAACATGACCATGTGAGTTCCTTATTCCCAAGTGTAATACTAGCAAATACATTCTTGTGAAATTGTGCTGTGCTAATTAAATATAGGACACACTTTCTGCCAATTTCCTTAGCAGTATTACATTCTTGTTCTGTCAAGTAGATTTTCATATCATCAGGCAATGTACTGCATGGTTACCACATTATCATAATATATCCCAGCTTTTTAATTTAGCAATTTACTCAGTTATTAAAATGAGGGCTTAGTATTGCAGTGAAATTAATGGCTCTGTTACCTCACTTTTTCCTATGTTATGTAAACAGTATTGTATATTTTTCAGAAATTAACTTAAATCATTCACACCAACAGTTTGTAACTTTGATATAATCCATCTTCCACATTTCCCATATATCCCATGTGCCTCTCATACAAGAGGTTTGGGAGGTCACTCAGTAGAAGTTCTAGCTTTCTGGAGTTTTCATTTTGTTTTTACTGAATATGTTAGTTTTCAA
>NC_056735.1:581198755-581293755 GCF_019279795.1 Protopterus annectens
CATGACAGTCGCAGTTAGTCAATCCTTGTATGTATGCTGGAAGTGTATTATGAAACACATGAGGGACCAAGCATGTTATTGCTTAAGGGGTATACCCAGCTATGTGCAGAGCTGGCTGTAGATGGTACCACACATACACAACCAGAGGAACTAGACAACTTGTCGCCATCAGGTGTCACCCAAGGTATACCTAACACCATTCCTTGGCCTATTATCCCAAAAGAGCAGGTCATCTCTGCCCTATCTAAGGCTAAAATCATGGCATCAATGAGCCCTGAAAACATCACAGGTTGCCTTTGAAATAACTTAAAACCTGACCTAGCAGACCTACTTGTATCCTATTTAATCACAGAATGGTAGACAACAACAGTCATCCCTGTGGACAAGGGGGGGGGGGCATCAGCATACACAGGGAATTATAGAGGCAAAAACCTGAGTACTCTCATCAGTAAGGCCATGGAAATATTCATCATAGACCTTATCAGCAATGACATGATTAATCTGCTGACTCTGGCACCTACACATTTTGGATTCATTATGGGTAGATCTTGTCTGCTAAATCTGGTTGACTTCTTGGAGAAGGTCACCAAGGCCATGGATGAGGCAAAGACTGCATCCAGCCTAACTTGGTCTGGCCAAAGCATTTGAAACAATTCTCCACTCAGGTATTCTAGAGAAACTCTCTTAACTGGGCATAAACCCCTATGTCACCAGGTGGGTAGCCAAATGGCTCACCCATAGGACATATATGAATTCACCGCTAACAACAGGCCTTTCATGAAGGACATACAGCAGTGTTCTGTACTAGGCCCTTTCCTGCTCAGTATTTCTTTCTCAGAAGACAATGCAAATGGTAGACAGTCTTTGTCTGACCAAGTTTATGGATGACTGCAAATTGGGGGCAATCAATGAATACATGATTGATATAGATTTATGGCAGAAAGGATTAACAAACAGAAATGATGGCTGTGATAGCCATGGAGAGAAGCTAAATCCAGAAAAATTCATAATTATTCTCTTCTGGAAAACAAATACCTCATCTAATTACAATATAGCGAGCACTTCCCTAAGAGTAGACCAAGTGGTACGTGATCTGGGTACTCAGGTTGATACTAATCTGAACTTCAATCACTCTGTGTCCACACTGATGAGAATGGCCTTCTATGTGGCACAACTCATAAGTAAGGGCATGGCATCCAGATCAAAGGTCATTATAATCCCATTGTTCTTGCCCCTCATCACACAAATAATTGAGTGCAGTGCTCCCTTTTGCATGTACCTCACCAGATATCTGCAACAGCTGGAGCAAACACTCACCAGGAAGATACAGGTAAAGAAAAATCCTACACAGAGAGATTGAAAACCTTATCACTATATTCTGTCTCCTACAGACTATTAAGTGGTGATCTGTGTCTGGTCTACAGGGCAGTGTTCAATATGGCCCTGAAGGTAATGTTACACATTCATAAAACAAACTGAATGAAGGTCACTCATTTCAAGGATGTTAGCCTAGCTTCTGAGGTAAATAAATCATGTTGGAAAGATAGATACATCACTAATAGAGTACCCCTTCTCTGGAACAAGCTTCCCATTCACATAAAGCAAAGTGCTTCCTGACCCTTTTCAAGCACAACCTAGATCAATTGATACATAATCATAGATTTACTCATATGGTGGTGCCCATGACCCTCATCGTCACAGGCAGTTGGTATCACTTACCATAGTATAGGTTCATACCTCTGTGAACCTCATTCAACTAGCTATTGAAAATTGTTAAACTTGATTTAAATCTGGCTAGGCTTGTATGGTCATTGGACCATTACCTTAGTATTCTCCTTTGAATATGAACTTATGAAGAGTGTTTGTAACCTACGTACAGTTATAGTGTGACTATACTGAGTCACAGATGTACCACTACATCACATCAGTTTTATAACTTGAAAGTTTGCATAAACACATATGGATGGATATCAGGATTTAATGGCAGTATAATATTTTGAATGGCAATGTCAGGGGGTGTGAATTTTGACATGTGCTTATTCTGGGTGCTCAATTTATTGTTTGGTATGTGCATAGTATTACAGTAACAGGTTCCTAGATCGTTGACAATTGACTTTACACTGCTGGATTTTCTGTGCACATGGCCATATTTGATGCATTGCTATCATTCTCACATACTGCTATACTATTCATTATAATGGATCACTTCTTAATTCACATATTAATTGCAGATGCTTCAGACAATATCCATTGGTATTAAATGTGTCAAATGCATACAATACCCAGCTGGGTGTAAGGAATCCACTTATAATAGTGTGGTGTTTGTATGTGATGCTATCTGTATGGTTGATAACTACATCAGCCAGGAATGTTTTATTCAAGTGTATCACATTTATCACAGGGAGCTCACACTCATCTTGTTAGCCATTGTATTTTTCTCTTCAAGGTGTTCTACAAGATACCTGTGTGTACATCTCTCTGTGTTGCAACCACTAAATACACAGCTCATTGAACACATTGATGGCATGGGATTGATTCTTTGAGGTGGTGAATGTGGCATATCTGTCAGGAAAACCTATTTTTGGCCCTGATTTCAACTCTTCTTTTAACACTGTCCCTATTAAACCATCCAAAAATTGGTAATTTTTAGGGAATTGGTGGTGAATTCCACTTAAGGAATACTGACAATCAATACAGTTGTACATTCCTGTTCCTGAAGAACATATATAATAAGTTACTCGTATATTCTGTCAATGCTGCAGATTAATGGTCATAATATTGCATAACTGTCCATGATTGCGCCTGTTTCAGTCTACATTTGTCCATGAGTCTGTTACTATGTGTCCCTAATGGTTTGAGAGTTATGATGGCATGTCAGTCATATTCAAGTAAGTCATTTTTCAGATCTTCTGAGTATGCACATACCTCTAACCTATATACTAACCTTGCTAGATGTCTTCTCCAGTGAGCATGTTGGTGATGTTTATATCAGAAGCATTCACAGCCATTGACATTTAACCTTGGTGAACATCAGATATATACTATAATGTGTGTTAATACCATAATATACTTGGTCAGGAGGTATAAACAGCAGTATGTACTGTGCTATCTACATATGTGTTTAATTATACACTAGTGACTTGTGCTGGAGGAATCCATAAATGTACATGTCCTATTTTGAGGACATTGACATATTTACCATGCCCTCTTACTCTTTATTCATCCCTAACATACACATCTGTGTCCATTTTCATCAGCACACTTTCCCTTCCTGGCGTGCATTTCCTTGTATTTGCCCATCCCATTTAACCCATCCATTATATCATTATTCATATAATTTATTTAATGTACACTGCACTGAGTGCACATTTCTTTGATAATACTTTAGTATTTTTATCCCTAGTAATCATTGCAGCTGTCCACAAAATCTCCCTGAGCAAGTTCACTTATAAGCAAACTTGAATGCATTCACTTTCTATGTTAATGCTGCTCTGCATGGATTCCTGACCAGTGAAACTGCTGCTGGTGATGAAACATACTTGTATTCATGTAAACGAAATGAACCGCATGAATATGCAATTACCACTGCTACTCATTGCGTTAACTCATAAACTCCATGTATGTTTCGTGTAAGCCTACATGGAGTTTATTGAATCCCCAGGAATGCATTAATATAGAATGGTCAAGATATGATGGGTCTAGATGATGGAGTCAATGATTCAGAAAACAGGTTAGCATGACAACATGCTAGTAGGATCAATGCTACAGGACTATAAATAAGCAACGGGAGATCCTTTCTTATTTTTATGTCTAGAATTAACTAGTCACACGAGCAGTCAGTCACTCAAAGAAGATTATTAAATAACAAGAATAGAATGTTAGTGTGAGGTAAAGGAAGAATGTTTTTTTCTAAACTGCTTGAAGCATTATGCAAATCTTAGAAAAGGAGCAGTATGGAATGGTCTCCTAAAGAGGTTAAGGGTTAACCCAACACATACATCAGAGATGTGTTAATACCTTTTCCTCCAGGGTTTACAGTGCCAAAATATCAGTTAATGTAGAGATCCTTAATAACCGGTTAAAAAAGCAGGAAATATAGGACTAGTATTATGTTAAATTCTTTAGCTAGTGCTTTGTCTGTCAGCAATACATCTGCTTAAAGGATATCCAGTTCATGAATGGAATTATTGCAAAAGATTAAAGTGAAAGCACATGAGAGTTCACATGGTGATTTGGACACAGGTACAAAAATAGACAGTGAACATAAATTTGCTACACGTGAAGACCATCTTTACTGACAAATAAGCTGTATACTTTCCAGTATTCGCAACACGCAAGCTTTGCTGCTTGCTACCTAGTTTCATCTCCTCTCTCAGAATCTGCCTGAAATCTTCTGTACCCATACATTTCCAAGGAAATAGTAGCGTGTTTACCAAGAGAGAGATAAACTTTAGGGAAGGATCACTAATTTAACACAAGCAATACTTATTGCTCCATATGAAAACTGAAGTCTGGTACTCCTAATTGTAGTGAAAAAGATGTGTAAATGCAGCAGTTTCCTGAATGGTGCACAAGAACACTTAGTACACCATTGTGCATGTGCACTAGGTAATCTTGTGTTTGGGATGGGGGAAGTGCTGTCTGGCATGGTAATACTATATACCACACCAGTTAACTGTAGTTTAGTATAATACACTGCACTTTGCTATGTAGTTATGTGCAGCTACCATTTACTTTATGAAGTTCTTTGGCATGCTGAGGTCAGACATCATACTAAGGAGTGATTCATATAGAAATTTTACTCCTTAGGCATGATGGCAAACCAGGGACTTTGCCATAATATAATAATGAGATAATCTGGTTCTGTGTGAGCTCCCAATGGCAGGGATTCAGCAGCATCACTTGGCTGGGATGAGACGTCTTGGCTGTGATTACAAGTTTGCCTGCTTCATTGGAGACTCTGCTGTCAGTGGAAAGTTTCCCTACCATGTAATGGGGATGTTTTCTATTTTTTTTTTCACTGTGTTACTGTTTTGCTCAGCAGTGTCTGCAGTGCAGCTTCACTGCAGAAGATCGATATCTATGTGCTTCCAGCACTACAGGCTAGCACTCAGATGATTTTCCTTAGGTTACCTTTTTGGGACAAGCAGGTACTCTGATACATTCAGTTTTCTGAGTGTTACCCAATGGGGGTGGGAGTGCCATTTGTATGTGTACCCTGTGCATGCAATACAATGCATATATAATGGGGGTAACACAGCATATACTGCCTTACTACATTGTTTCACTTCTTCTGTGAATTGAAACAGTCTTTATTATGGCAGTATGTGGCATACCATGCCTGCACCATGACGTGCAGCATTTATGTACCGGATTGTGAGACATCAGCAGCTATACATATTATATGATAAGTTAATAATGGCAGATCCTGTCATGTGTGTAGTTAAGTTGTTTCATTAGAAGTCAGTCACTCGGAGAAGATAACTAAAGAATAACAAGCTAGACTGTAATGCAAAGTACAGGAAGACTGTTTTTCCAAACTGGTATATGCAGTATGAAAAATCTCTGAGAAAACACAAGGTAGAATGATCTCCCACAGCCCAAAAGTGATAACTACACAGGAATTTTGAGTCAGTGAAGGATGGCAGTCCATTAGCCTGGGGGTTTCCTAAGTTTGTTATGCCATAATTAATGGTAGCATTAATTAGAAAACATGTTGAAATAGTTCATAGAAATTAAAACACAAATTGTCTATTTTTCCAGGTAAATTACATTAAATGCAATTCCAAATATTGACTTCTGAGCAGTGGAAAACATAGGATTTTTATGGAATTTGGTTTTGGGATGAATCATTTATTCACAGCAACCTATATTTCTTTTCAAATGTTTACTTACAATAAAGTGAGCTGACAATATTATATGTTCTAAACATAGAATCTGTTATAATTTTCATACAGATACATAAATAGATAGATAGTTGAACTCCAAAATTATAATGATATCATGATAGTAACTGGAAATTATACTTAAAAATCATGAGTTTATTTTCTGGATTTGATTTTATTTGTTTGAGAACCATAAATTACAGTGTCTGTAATGACAACTCCATGTTTCATAGACTGTTTTACTGCTAAAATCATATCCTGCAACTAGTTATGTTGGTTTAGAAAGATAAAGCCCTGACAATGACCTACATGAATCGAGTTTATTTTGTAACTAGCCAATTGATGAATTGGAATGGGGGGTGACAGACAGAGATAGATGAAGAGGCAACGCATTATTACCTCCCTGATGGGGTATGTGTGTGTGAGCACATACTAGGAAAACATATTCCTATCATAGAATCTCCAGTGGAGATTAGAGATCACACGGGTCTCACTGGAATGCTATTCTAAAGGAGCAGGGTAATTTTTTGACTTGAAGAAGTAAGTGACATGCCTCTGTTATTGCTCATTGCATGCTGAACCTTAGAGTGTGCTACAGGGCATGTACCTTAGAGGTTCCAGAAAATTATGCTACGTGCTATCACCCTGAACTTGGCTCAAAATAAAAGCCCATTGGAAGCAGCAGTAAACAGAATGTTTCAATATATATCCCTTTGTCTGTCCACAATAGCATAACTGTACCTTTCAAAAAATACTAATCAGCTTCCAATGTAACTAAGAAGACCTCCTCTCATTAAAGGAATAGATGATATTTTCAAAGGTAGCCTTCACTGTTTGGAACAGCCTAGCACAGGAAATAAGAAAATGTTCAACAGCAAACTTGTACAACATTTACACAAAGAATACAAGTGTTCCCACTTTGACAACAGTTTTGGAGAATGCACCACAAAATACATTAAAAAAGACAGATATTCCATTCATTTTGTCTCTGATATTACTTGGGATATTCCTTTGAAATGGTATTATCTTCAAAAGTGCAATACACCTTGTAAAACTCCTCCCTTTTTAATGGTGTACATTGTGCGTGTACAGTTCCATTCATAACTATGCAGCACACCCATCTTACAATCTAGCTACACTTATGCAGAATGAAAATGTTTTACCAAGTTATTAACTGCATTCATGTCTAGTTCACATTTATCACAGTCAAATTTCTGTATAATTTACAAACATAACACTCATTCCAAACATATATGCATTTTATTTTATTTTCTATTTGAACTGCAACACAGAATTATGTCTGTAAATTGTTACAGCCTCTTGTCCTGAGTCATGGCTGAAAAGGTTTTTTTTTTTTTGTATCGGTCCACTTTCTTAGTTAACAAAGTGATAAATAAATAAATAAGCAATGTAAAACAACTGTTTTGCAGTTAGGGTATATGCAAGAAAGCAAATGTATGCTAATATGGGACTATCCCACTGGCTGTCACAAAGAGTGGCATCAGAAGCAAAACAAAACACTGAGAAAAAAAAGAGCACAGTGAAAAGTAAGCATGATGCACTTATTAACATTGTGCGTCAGCTGAACCTATACAGCCTTAGTGTCTGTTCTACAGCAGATATTGTGGAATAGAAATGGTATAAAAATGTGAAATGCAATATGAAGTAGGGCATGTAGGGGATGAAAATGCAAGTAAGAGTAATGCATACAGAACAGATGCATATACATATATGTAAGTGTGTGTGTGTACATTTGTCTCATATATATATATATATATATATATATATATATATATATATATATATGGCTCTACTGCTATTCACTGAAAGCACATTTCACTATACTATACTATACTATTTCACATATACTAACTCCAGGGTCACACTACAGTGGGAAAAAGGCCATATATAACTTTCAGTGAAATGTGTTTCAGTTAATTGTGTTTTCAGTGAATTGAGCTTTCAGTGAAAAGTGCACACTAATTTGATTTTCAGTGAAATGTGCTTTCAATGAATAGTAGTAGACCCATATATATATATATATATATATATATATATATATATATATATATATATATATATATATATATATATATATATATATATATATATATATATACACACACACACACACACACACACACACATATATATATATATATATATAGATAGATACACACACACACAACACACACTCACACACACACACACAACACACACTCACACACACACAGTTACATATAATACTTGAAACTGTGGATACCAAGTATCAAATGATTTTTGAAAGGGGCTTTGCCATTCCCACTCTCTTTCCCACTGTGGCCACTGATGTGAGTGGCTGTGGTCTCTCACCTGTGATAGTTACATACACCCTAACTCTGATATTGATTCAGGTCAGGATAGAGGGAATACTTGGAAGTTTTGTATCCACACACTCAACTTATCTCCCCCTCATTCATATCTGCATATCTGTTATTCCAAGGTTTGCATATGCAGTCCTTTTAGTTTCAGCTGATATGAAACTGGGAAACAGGGTTTGGCCATTAACCCAGCTACACTATCAGGTGTCAGCAAAGTACAGTTTTGTACCTACCATAAATGTAGATGTTCGAAGATCCACATTGCTGCAGTCCTAACACTTGGGTAGTCCGCTGTCCCTCGGTCGGCCCGAATATCAGAGTATAAGGCTGACGTCGGTCAAGGCGCATTTGACTGACATCAGAACGTCAGGGTACAAATGCGCATGACCGACGTCATATCCTCAGTCTTTTCTTGCCCCAGATGTCAGAAGACCCTAAAAAGAAAGGTCAAAACCCATAGACAACAACTAAACAACCAACCAGCCTAATACCAAAAATATGTACAATATATACAATATATACAATTATACAATAATACAATTATACCTCAGATGGATAACCCAACCCACACAACCACCTCAAACTACAGAGGGGAAGGAGGGAGGGTAAATTGGACTGCCGCAATGTGGATCTTCGAACATCTACATTTATGGTAGGTACAAAACTGTACTATGTTCTTCATCTCACATTGCTGCAGTCCTAACACTTGGGTAGAATCCCAAAGCAGAGGTAAGGGAGGATGGCTAAACTATAATGAAGCAGGAGCTGCCAAAATGCCCTGCAACACAGCAGTGGCAAAACCAGCCCTGGATTTAGAGTACAGTGGAAGGTGGTAATGCCTAGAGAAGGTATGCACTGAACTCCAAGTGGCTGCCTCCAAAATATCCTTAGTAGCCACCCCTCAAAAGCTGTTGAAGTGGCAGTAGCCCTAGTGGAATGAGGCCTAATCCCAGCTGGAATCTCTTTGCCATGATGGGAATAACAGAAAGCAATGCAAAATCCAATCCACTTAGAAATAGTTTGTTTTGACACGGGCTTGCCCTGAGAGCACAAAGCAAAAGAAACTAATAACTGCTGAGATTGTCTGAACCCCTTAGTTCTGTCCAAATAATATCGCAACTGCCTGTGTACATCTAAAGTGTGCAAAATCTTTTCCCCTTTAGTTTGGGGATTTGCATAAAAAGTAGGCAAATGAATAGTTTGGTTTAAAGCCACACTAGAAACCACTTTAGGCATAAAGGAAGGATTAGTACGTAAAGATACCCTATCCTTATGGAAAATTAAGAAAGGCTCAACTGCCATAAGGGCCTGCAATTCAGAAACCCTTCTTGCAGAGGTAATGGCCAACAAAAAAGCAGTCTTCCATGACAAATATTTCAACTCAGCAGTAGCTGCAGGCTCAAAAGTTTGTAGAGTGAGTTTCTCCAACACAAAATTGAGATCCCAAGCAGGAGTAGGAGCCCTTCGTGGGGGTCTTAAATTCTTTGCCCCTCTAAGAAATTGCTTGAACAAAGGATGAGAAAACAATGGTGGGTCACAGTTGTAGTGAGCTGAAATTGCTGCAGCATGAATCTTAATAGAAGAGAAGGACAAACCTTTGTCCAATAACTCAGTAAGATATTGAAGAGCCACACTTAAATCAGGCTCAGAAACATCCAAATCCTTAGCTGCACTCCAAAATAAAAATCTCTTCCATTTATCTGCGTACACTTTCCTTGTACTAGGCCTTCTAGCTTCCAAAATCACATTCAAAACTTGTTGTGGAAGTTGAGACCCTCTATGGTTTAAAACAGAATATGCCATGCTGTTAGGTGAAGAGAGTGAAGTTTGACATTGAGCAAATGACTGTCCTCCTGGGACAACAGATGTGGAATCAAAGGCAAAGGCCATGGAGGCTTCTGTACTAGACTTCTCAGTAATGGGTACCAGTGCTGTCGAGGCCAATCTGGAGCTATCAAAATCATCCTTGGCTTGTCCTGTCTGGCCTTTAGAAGTACCTTTGGGAGGAGAGGCAGAGGTGGAAAGGCATACACATGAAGATTTTTCCAACTGAAAGAAAGAGCATCCACTTTCCAAGCTGTGGGATGAAACCGCTTTGTGCAAAACTTTGGCAGCTGGTGGTTTAGTGGAGAAGCGAACAGATCTATGTCTGGAGTTCCCCAGGACACTGTCAATTTCTGAAATACATGAAGATCCAGTTTCCACTCGTGGGGATCCATGATTTGTCTGCTTAATACATCTGCTAAGGAGTTCTGTGCTCCCGGCAGAAACCTTGCCTGAAGACTTAGTTGTAAACTGAGAGCAGTCTCCCACAAAATCATTGCTTGCCTGCATAGAGGATAAAAATGTGTTCCCCCTTGCTTGTTGATGTACCACATGACAGTTGTGTTGTCTGTTAGAATCAACACCTGCCCTGGAAGAAGTAAATCCTTGAAAGCTATTAATGCAAACTGGACTGCTAACATCTCCTTCAAGTTGATATGTAGATGCTGTAGTCAGACAGGCCACTTGTCTTGTATCCACTTTCCATTTAGATGAGCTCCCCAAGCTTTGTCTGAGGCATCTGTCGTTAAAATTTGACTCGCCTCTGGCCGGGTCACAGAGAGTCCCTTGTTTAGGTGACATTCCTGAGCCCACCACAAAAATTCCTTTTGAATGCAAGGTATTATTTGAATGACAGTGTCCAGATGCTGGCAGTGCTGTGTCCATACATTTTGAGATACCATTGCAACTTCCTCATATGCAGTTTGGCATTGGGAAGCACCAGAATACAAGATGCCATGAACCCTAAGGCTTGAAGGACTGTCCTTGCAGTCAGCCCGGACTGAAGAGATAGATGATGGAAGTAAAGGGAAAGATTCTTTTGTTTGTCCGGGGTTAGAAAGGCCATCTGGGATGCTGTATTCAGTCTTACACCCAGAAAGCACATGTCTTGAGAGGGTACTAGACTGGACTTTATTTCGTTCACAGAATACCCCAGGCATCTTAGCACTGCTATCACATATTCCAAATGACGAAGAAGCTTGTCCCTTCCTTGAGCCAGAATCAGGCAATCGTCCAAATAAGGATAGATTTGTATTCCTTTTAGCCTGAAGAAAGCTATCACTGGAGCCAGAACTTTCGTAAATACTCTGGGCGCAGTAGATAAGCCAAAGGGCAATGCAGAGAACTGATAGTGAGAAGTCCCAGTCCGAAAACGCAGATATTTCCTGCAACTTAGCCTGATAGGAACATGAAGGTAAGCCTCCTTGAGATCCAAAGTTACCATCCAGTGATCCTTGCCCAGTAGAGGTAAAAGCTGTTGTAATGTCAACATTTTGAACTTGGGAATGTCCAGATAAGTGTTGAGGATAGATAAATCCAAAATTGGTCTCCACGTGTTCCCCTTTTATGGCACAAGGAACAGGCGAGAATAAAATCCTAGGCCCCTTTCTGGCATAGGAACCGGCTGTATGGCCCCTATTTGGAGTAACAGAGAAATTTGCTTGTGAGCCTCTATTCTTTGTTGAGGAGGAATGTCTGGCATGCCTTTGAAAGGAGGCAAGGTATGGAAATAAAACCTGTAACCGTGATGTATGATATCCAGTACCCATCTGTCTTGGGTAATCAAACTCCAATTTTCTTTGAAAAGTGCCAACCTTCCTCCCAAAGGTGCTGCCAGGCGAGAAGGTTCTGGCAGCTGAAAAGGTAGGTCATTGGGTCTGTTTACGAAAGGACTGACCCTGCCCTCACCCGAAGACTGTGCAGGAGAACTCCCTGTTCTAGGCCTGAAAGAGCCCTGACCTCTGCCCCTGCCACGTCTAGATCTACCCCTAGACTGGGAATCATAAGAAGGATACGTCCACCCTTTAGTAGGCCAATTTCTACTAAACTTTGGAGGCTGAACCTGCAAAAAATCTTTAACAGTCTGCATAGACTTAGCCTTGTCTTCCATTTTCTTTAAAACTGCCTCAACAGGAGAACCAAACAAAACATCAGATTGCAAAGGGGCATCCAAAATCCTAGTTTTAACATGGTCAGATAAATTTTGATCCCTCAGCCAGGCATGCCTGCGAAGAACTGACCCAGTGGCAGCCACCCTAGACGAGGCCTGAACAGCATCAAAACCACATTGCAAAGAATGCTTACCCACCTGTTCAGAAACATGCACTAAATCTTGTAACTCTTTACAATCAATACCTTCTGCCAGAGCATCAACCTTAGATTTCAACTGTGAAAGGAGATAATTTTGATATTTCAACATGTGAAATTGGCAATTCAAAGCTCTCATGGCTAGAGTGGAAGAAGTATAAACTTTCTTTCCCCACCTATCCAAGGCCCTGGCCTCTTTATCTGCCGGAACTGGATTCTTGACAACAGAAGCCTTAACACCCTTAGGCCCCTGGCTAGCAGTTTCTGGGTCTGCCCTAGGACTCTTAAAAAGATACTTATGAGCTTCAGGCACCCTGTAATACCTATCTGGTTTAACAGGAGCAGGAGGCAAAGAATCAGGATTAAGAGAAGCCTCTGCAAACACATCTTCCACCACATTCAGAACAGGAGGTATAGCTAAAGGCCTATGCTGGGGTAAAAACAAAAATTCCCTAAGCCTTTTCCTGGAATCAGAGAAATCCTGACCTTCCCATTTAAAATGCTCTCTCATGGAGTGAAGGGTCTCTGAAAAGAAAAATCCTCAGGAGGAGAAGCAGAAGGAGTAGAATCATCCACATCAGAATCAGAATAATGAGAATACTCCTGCAAGTCTTCAGCCGAAGACTCAGACACATCCGAAGCCTGCTCATAATCCCCAACACAGGTTCCATCCTAGGCCTCTTATCAGGAGGGGCATAGAGCCTCTAATCAAAGTAATTAAATCTTCTGCCATTTTAAGCATGTGCTTCTTGGGCACTGAACCTGAAGAACTAGGAGTGACACCCACAGAAGCAAAACTAGACCTGCCTCTAGGAGAAGCCTTGGAAGCAGAAAGAGAGGGCCTAGACACCTTAGGAAGGGAGGGAAGTACAGTTACCTGAGAAGCCCCTACAGCCTGACCTCCCCCCTGGGAGGCCACATCCTGTAAAACACAGTTTCTCCCTGGGACTCCAGAGAGGCCTCCGTCGGAACCACCGGTTCCACTGACGCCTCTAAAGAACCGGCGTCCGGTTCGGACGACTCCTCTAACCTAGGTTTAACTGCCTTGTCCTTGCGCTTCTTTGAGGAAGCGGCCGGAGCATCCGGCGGCATGTTGTAATTGCACCGCTTCCCAAAGACCAACCTGGCACAATCCAACCTCGCTTTATAGTGCGTTTATTGAACCTAGCACAAAAGCGACACCCAACAACGTCGTGCTCAGGTCCCAAACAAGGTATACACAAATTATGGTAATCCCTATGCGGTATCTGTTTCCCACAAGAAATACAGTTATTCACTTTTTCTGACATCCGGTAAACCACTGAGGCAAGAAAAACCAAAATATTCCCCAACGGGGTACTTAACCAACTCTGACTTCGGTCTGAAACTCCGAATTCGAAAAATTTCAGAACGCCGAACGGCACTTGCAACACTGCTTCTGCATCGGACCATGCGGCAAAAAAGACTGGGGATATGACGTCGGTCATGCGCATTTGTACCCTGACGTTCTGATGTCAGTCAAATGCGCCTTGACCGACGTCAGCCTTATACTCTGATATTCGGGCCGACCGAGGGACAGCGGACTACCCAAGTGTTAGGACTGCAGCAATGTGAGATGAAGAACATCTGAACTTTATCACTGGCAGCAAATCATTAGCTAAAAATGTCAGCAGCAGAATTGAGAGGTCAGTTTTCTTATCACAATAGAGTATGTAAGCCTTAACAAATGTACTCCACACAACAGCATCAGTGGCATGAACCCAGCCACAGTTTAGGCTTGCACATATAGTGCCATGTGTTATTACAACCTGCTTGGATTTAAAGAAAAAGTTCAAGAGTCAGGATTAAAACTTTGACCCCATGCTGTAATGACACTTACATTCAAGTGTGACATATCAGAAGTATCTACAGGCCTGATCATGACAGCATTAGGGACATAAAGGTTTAATTGAAATGGTACATAATGTAAGGCATGACACTTGTAATGCTTAGTACCAGTCTCTTTCCTTAGCAAAGTGTTAAAACTGACATTAAAACTAGAAATGTCTACAACTGAAGAAGGGTCTACTTTCAAATGATAGTGTGCAAAGGCTTAGATGATGCATGCTCTCACTTAAAAGAGTAAAGCCTAAGAAAGAATAATTATGATTTTTTTAAATAAGACATTATTAAATATGTAGAATGCTAACATAAATATTATAAATGGCAGAATGCTAAGAGGGAATGAACATTTAAAAAAATGAAATATCTTAATAATATAACAGAGTAAAACAAGATAAGTAACTACATGTATTGATAATAAGAAACAGGATTACAAATATTATTTAGAGTTAATGTACCTACTGGTAATTTTGGAAATGTAACAATCTACTTTTGATTTCAGTCTTACTCTAATTCCCTGCTGCTCACTGCTTCTTATGAGTCAGGAAAACACACATTTGTAGAAAAAGGATATACAAAACGGGGAAAGAACCATTTAATTTTAGTATGACCTAGTTCCAAAATAAATGGCAGTCTTTGTAAGAAACATTTATTTATCAATGTCATCTTTATCAAGGCAAGAGATGTTTCTTCCTTGATAAGTATAAGAAGTATTATTTTACAAAAGCTTGTTTTTTTCTTTATTGGTTAGCAAAAGTAATACATTTAAAGCCTTGGATTTTGTCCTTGCAGTTTTATCCATCTTCTCAGTGCACCAGAAGTACTTAAGGCACATTAATTTTGCTCTACATTTATGCAAGTAGAGTTGATGTCTGCAAACACATATGCTTTCAATTCACAATAGCTGGAGTCCCATAATCCCTGTTTAATCTTCTTGACTAAGGCCCACTGCAATGTTTTAGAGTCTCCAGACTAGATATGGGTACGGGATTAAAGTTGAGATTTTGAATTTATAAACAAAATATGCAACTGCAGTCTCAATTCTAAACCATAAAGCACTGAACTCATTAGAATTTTACGATTCTAGACAAACAGTTTTAAAATCACCTCTTTATGTTTATCACAGAGTTGCATATATCTCAAAACACCAAAATATTTCTCCACTTATGAAGACACAAAAAGAGCATACCATAATTAATTTTCCTAAGGGAGGCACATGATGATGTATTTTTTCATTTGGGGATACAAATCTGTATCTTTGCAGACATGAAGTGTTATTTCTCAGGGAATATATCAAAAGTATGTCAGTTATTTTTTTCTTCTGTAGTATTGTATTCATCAGTGTATTAGACTAGAAAAGTAAAATAAACATCATTTGCAAATTTTGAATAATACAGCCTGTTATTATTCACTATGCATTTCTGTAGAAACCAGTGCAGCATACTGTTTGTATAATTTGCCTGCAGATCTAAAGATCTGGATTTGAATTCCTTTAGTTCCCATTTACATACTGCCTAGCACTGAGTATTTTAGTTAACTTCTTTGTGCTCCATAGTTTTCTTAGTGCATGAAGGGGGATACTCCATCAGGATTACTAGGGTAAAAAAAAAAAATCAAAAGACGCAGATGTCGAAGTATATGAAGAGATTCAGCTAACATGGTAATGATAGAAAGTATTCAAATAAAATATACACAGGGCAAAGCATGTTGACTGCAAAATGAATGCTTTATTCCTTTCCAAATTCAAACCATGCTATACTTCAGCTGATGACCTTCTAAGCAAATACCTTAAAATAGCAGCCGATAGCATTGCCTACCCTGTCTCAAGCCTTATAAATAGGTCAGTCCAGGAATCCTACATTCCCTTTCGCTAGAAAAAAGACACACATTACCCATATGCACAAAGGAGGAAACCCAACAGACATAACTAACTTTAGATGTATAGCAATCGTATTTCCTCTCTCCAAAATACTTGGAAAATTCAAAAATGATTGCTAAACTATCTCCTTCAGGAAGAACCCCTGTCCAAGACACAACATGGATTCCATCTTTGCCATAGTACTAGCATTGCCCTTCAAACCTATATAGATACTGTCAATAAAGCTAGAGATAATGGCAAACGGTCTCTTCCTTAATTCTAGATTTATCTAAAACCTTCAACATAGGGTTACCACCTGTCCCACTTTGCGAGGGACAGTCCCTCTTTGGGCAGCTGTGTCCTGACAAAAAATATTAAAAATGGCAAATGTCCTGAGATTGTAGGACATAATTATGTCCCATATTTTATGTAATAGTTGCATAGAACAGTTATTCTGTATCTAAAATACCTAAATGTTACAAGAAACAGAATAAGCAACTAAAATGCTACAAGAATAAGCTTTTATTTAGGCAAAAAAGTTAAGTTCTATCCTTTGACTGACCGTGGGTATGTGTCGGACTGTAAAATCTGATGGGTGTCCCGAAAATGTCCCACTTTGGCCATTTGAAAAGGTGGCAACACAACTTCAACATAATTTGTCACAACAAACTTCTACTTCAAATGCTGTCATTATGTCTCGCTCACTCCATACTTCTATGGTTCAAAAGCTACCTATCCAGTAGGAATCAGTCAGTAAAATGGCACTCCACCCTCTCTCCATAATTCACAGTCACCACCATGTACCACAAGGTTCTATCCTTGGCCTCCCCCTCTTTAACATTGTCAACAACACCCTCCACACATCCACACAATAGGCCTCCCTAATGGGTCTACTTCACTTTGTCAAAAAACCTATTTGTCGAATACCTTTCTGTCAAACTCTATTTGTTGAAGCCTTAATCCATCGAACGTTCGTTTAAGTGATTTTTTTCCCAGGGGAAAAAATGCTTGTCCATCATCAGGAATTTGCCTTTTCCCCAGTGTAATGCAATCTCAAGAGTTATTTATTTATTTATTTATTTGTTTGTTTGTTTGTTTGTTTATTTATTTATTTATATATTTGACATTTGTTAACTGAGTTAGTCTGGCTGGGCAAATGCCCCTTTTCAGTAGATATACAAGGAGAAAAGCTCCAGTAAAAGAGAAAAAAAAAATAATAATAATACAGTAAGTACAAGGTGTATTTACATATAAATAATGCAGTTTTGTCTTGTTAATAGTTACAAATAGAAAATATAACCCACAATTTAAAAAACATATGCAGTGAAGGAAATTATATCAACACAAAATCTAGTTATGAGTCATCACAATAACAAAGTAACAAAAATGCAGCAAAATAATAAATCAAATGGGCACTTATGCAAAGGGAGTAGACAAAGATAGTAGATTTGAGAGCAGACCTGTGAGTGAATATGTGAGTGGTTAGAGAAGTAGAGTAAGTTACATAGAGCTAGGTCAATAGGAAGGAGAGAGGAGAAAAAAAGAGGCAGAGTTGGTGGGATTTGTATATTTAGTTGGGGGGGGGGTGTAGCCCCCTCCCTCCTGGGTGAGTTTTAAATTTGTGGAATTTTGTGACACTCGTTTGGTTGTCAAAGCTTTTTTTTCAGTGTTTGATGGAGTAAGGCTTCAACAAATAGCGTTTAACATAAAGGTATTCCACAAATAGGTTTTTCGACAAAGTGAAGTAGATCACTCCCTAATACAGTATGCAGATGACTAATTTGCACATCTGACAATGTGGCACAACTCAAAAAAAGTTACTCAGGAAGCTTTGACAGCAACTGAAATATGGCATTGTAACTCACAACTCATGCTCAACCCTAAAAAAAGAAAAAGATAAATTTTTTTTTTCCCAAAATCTCTCTCTCATGAAAAAAAAATTTAAGTCTTCTCTCTTCATAATACAACCACTGAAGTTACTTCTCATAGCAAATTATTATGGATGATAGTGGATGATAATCTTAAATTCAACATTCATATACAAAAATTGCATAAGAAAAAAAATCATAAAAAAACTAGAGATGCTTTACAGAGCCAAAGCTTTCTCACCAGTGCAACTAAAACTACACTTGCCACTACTTATCTCCTTCCTGCATTTCTTTATAGTCCTCCCAACCTTACTAAACTTCAGTCATCACAAAAATCAAAACTTGAATAATGCTATAACAAAGTTGCCAAATGTGCAGCAAATACAGCTTTCAGAAGCCACCACTGTACAGCACTAAAAATCCAAAATTAGTTAGAACTGTCCCATCAGCTGACATATACATAGCTTTTTAATGACCAGCATCTCCTGTCTGTCCATAAACCTATCAAATATGTACTCGTACTGTGTTGCTAAGGTCTGGAACTCCTTATCTCTATTCATCAGATAAGTACCCTCCTTCCCATCATTAAAAAACATTCTGAAAGACTTCCTAGCCAAAAGCTGGCTCTGTTCTTGTTTAATACCAGGATAAACTATATCCTTAATTGTAAACAAATACCTATTTACACCTTAATCTCCTTCCTCTCCCTTCCTCTCTCACTTCCTTCTATCAATTTCTCTCCCCTGGATTTCTCTCTAAATTTTCTATATTCCATGCTTTTCTCTCACTTTGTATTGTGATTCTTGCTTGTATTATACTAGCTTACCTTTAATTTCTCTATAAACTGGCTAAAACTTCTTTACTAAATGATTGTCAAATAACTTGCATCTATCTTAACCAATATTTTCATATTATGCCTGACTTGGAATAATTATTTAAACTGTATATGTTCTTGTATTATTTTTAAAGATTGTAAAATTAATGCTCTTTTTATTTATTTATTTATTTATTTATTTACATTTGTTGACCAGGAGAGTCTGACTGGACACATGTCTTTTTTCAGCAGAGGCCCAGGGAGAAAAGCTCCACATTAAGTATTACTTACATTATACAGTTAAGAAAAATAGCATTTAAAAATTATAGACATTAGTCCAGCTGAGGACATAATACAAGAATAAAACAGGGAATATGTTAAATATTTGAACATCCAAAATGTCGAACGTTACATGGTCGAGACCAAATGTACGACATTTGGATGTCCCCCCCACACCCCCCTACTTAAATATACCAACTCTGAAACTACACTTCAGTGCAGAAAAGGGAAATTCTCCCATTCTGCACCACACAATGCCATTAAAAGTCAATCTTCAAACACTTGAAATTTCAAACATTTGATCTCGATCATGTAACGTTCGTCATTTTAAGCGTTCAAAGAATTGACATAGACCCAATAAAACATAGTTGTAAAACAGCTGTAGAACATAGTACAAATTTAAAACATGGTGACAGATGCTAAACATGGTTACAAATGTAGTTAAAATTCATTAGTGGACAATTGAAAAATTTGTTTTTGAGGTACATAACAGCCATTAGCAGTTGTTGCCACAATAAGTTAGTACTATATGGTAAGTAGCTAGGATTATGAGTAGCCAAGCTTGCTAAAAGTAGGTAGTTCATAGGGGGCAGTGAGAGGCAGTGGGTGGGTGAAGTGTGTGATATTAGAGGGGGGGTTGCAAGGGCATATCTGGCAAGTTTTAAGTGTGTTTTTAGTAAGGATTTGAAGTGGGTGCAAGACGTTACAGAGGTAATTGAGGGTGGGAGGGAGTTCCATAGTTTGGCTATAGTGTAGGAGAATAATGCTTCTCCAGCAGAGTTATTGGCTCTTGTGACCCGTAGAAGGTTGAAATGTTTTGTGATAACTTGGAGCATTTCTCCCCAGGAATCTGCTGAAAATGGTATCCTAGCCAGTTGGACTTTTCCTGTGATCAAATTCCAATAAATAAATAAAAAAATAAATTTTAGGCGTGGACTTGCCTTAGTTTCTTGAGACTTAAGTGAGACGTGTTTGAAAGAAAAAAGAAATCCTAAAAGCAGTTCACAAAACTGAGAGCTTTTAAGTAATTAAGTCAAGTTTAGAAGACTGCAGCTACTGTATCTATTAGACTGTGTGTTCATCTTTTGTCTATCTACTTATTTATCTGTCTATAATATCTCAATTGCTGTCTGTCTGCTAGGTGTTAGTTTTTTATTCTTCAACAGTTATGCTTGTCAGTATGTCTTCTTATTCCAGATTATGGCCCAGATTCCAAAACACTTGTACTCAGTGTAACTGACCACTAACACTGAGGGCAGGCTAAGAGCTGATATTTTCAAATCTAGTCCCAGTAGTAAGCCTGTTTATAGATAGGCCTTACCCAAAAGTGAGACACTTAAACTGACAGCAAGTGTTTTGGAATCAGGGCAGACTTACTCTTTTAAAATTTGGCCCAATGTTTCTGTTTTCCTCCCTATATATAATAAAAAGTATGTAAAGATTATATTGACACTGGAATTAGACTTACATAACATTGCATACATTTTGCTGATATATAAACCTGTAGTACAGAAATGAATTGTAATAATTTGCAATCCATTGCCACAGACATGAAGGGTGATCTGTTTTTGCACATGGCATCGTAACCATGCTCAGAGGTTTTTAACCATTTTAAAGGCAGCCATAGTATGCAGGACAGGCATATTCTGAGACTTGAGCAGTTAACGGGCTGGCTTCTGTAAAGCTTGCAAATGGGGCACATTATGCTGATATCAGTGTGAAACATGCTGATAAAGTTGTAATATATAAATTTATAGCAAGAAACTCAGAATAGCTCAGTGGACAATGGGACATCGCAGTATGAACAAGTGCACTAAAGAAATGTGCAAGTAATCTGTAATTTAAGTAATAAAAAATAGATGTCCAATCACATTGAATAATAACAAAGTTATGGAAACATGATCACATTTCATACATCCTGATAGTTTTTATATATATATATATATATATATATATATATATATATATATATATATATATATATATATTTAAAACAGAATCTATCCAGTAAGGTAAGGTTAAGGTCAAATATGGAATACTAACTCTGTTCTAACAAAAAATAAATAAAAAATCCCGACTATCCCAATCTAAGCTGCATGGCATTTATAATATACATTTTCAGGAACAGATCCAAAAACATCTCAGACACTTACATATATTTCTGTAATTCATCCACTAACATAAAATGCGCATTTCAGAGCTGCAATGCCATTTGTAATACAGATATAAATTGACAGTACTTTTTCCAGGAAGCTCAGAGACAACTACAGATATTTCTGGAACACATATATTATTAAGTTATGGCCACTTGGATGCATGGATTTGGATGGAATCCTTACATTTTCTAATAAAAATATTAAAGGTAAAAGCAATCGTGGTCACATTGCTATAGTTAACATTTGCTAAAAATGAGTTCAAGAATTGTGTGGGGAGCACAAGTAACACATATGCCCAAGGAAAGTTGGAGAAATAAAAGAAGATGTGGGGTATACATGAAGAAGAGAGACATACAAGAGGGATGTTGGAATATGAGAATCTGTGGGAAAGTCATAGGGGCATGGGCATTTTTTTCCTATGGGAATAGGACCCATTTTTTTTGAATAGAAGGAAAGATAAACATAGGGAAAGAGGAGGAGAAGGACATCACAGTAGATATACCTATAAAACAAATAGCGCTACAGAAGGCAAAGGTTTGAAAAAGCAGTAAGGACAGGTAAGTTACACAGACATCACACTGCACAACATGAGCAAAGGAAAGTTGTCAAACAGGATGTGGTGCATACCAGTCATGATGAAAAGCAGAAAAAAAACATATCTACTGATGCACTATCATGTTACAACATGTTGTAAACTGTGCACTATTATGTTACAACATGTTGTAAACTGTGCACTATTGTGTTATAACAGGTTGCAAACTGTGTTGCAGTTCTACTTGGATGTGCATGATCATTGATAGATGTGTGTTGGAGGCTAATAAATAAGGATCACAGTGCAAATTGGATAAATAAAAACATATCCAAGTAGTCTGCTAGCAGTGCAACTGCAATCCAAGCAACATCACAGATGAGCAAATGCAGGTCTAGACAATTCCAGCAGAGGACAGAACCAAACATACGGCCATGCATGTGAAAGGCAAACAACCAAGCACAGTGCCAAACAGCATTACTTAAAAAAATGGCTACTAAATACACAAGTAAGTGTTCACAATCCAAAAAAAGTTTGTAATGGAATGCATATATGTAACACACATATGCCATGTCAAATGTAACACACAGGTGAAGGTGTACATGTATGACTGTCAGTGGCCCAAATGCAATACACAAGTATAATGAGAACAAGGATGTATTTCAAGCAGTAGCCAGTGACTTGGGTGCAGATGTCCTGCATTGTAAAATGGCCATACATTTGGCACATGTTAATGTTTCAACAAAATAATACATGACAATGGTCAATGATTGCAACAAAGGCAAACATATATGCAAAATATAATATGGAAATATGAAGTTGGAAGGGAGGTGAATAATCTGGGCCCACATCAGGTAAAAGCAGGACAAGGTAAGTTGACACAATGCAAATGCATATATACAGCACACGGTATTATAGAATCAAAACAGAAATATAGTTAACCAAATGGAAAATATATGTCAAATGGCCAGATGGACTGATGACGCCCACAGAACTGTACATGTATAAAACATACATACAAAGTAATGTGCAATCATGTCACTTAAACATGTGTAGGTAAGTAATCTAAAAAATTACAAGCACATAAACATGTATCATTATGCAAATGCCGAATAAAGAAATTCAGGTGTATGCGAACCACCCTGCTCATTACTGAGCAGAGGGCACTCCTGTGAGAATCATTACAGCACATGAGCAGTAAGTCAGTGAATACTCACATGTCACAGACAAAACCACATCTGAGACCAATTGTCTTAGCTAGGGGATGGGTCAAAGATCCTGTCTCTTATGTTGACTTTGTATTAAATAAATATATACATTCAGCATATACTGTTATTAAAGAGGCATTTTCTTAAAGAAATGTACATATGTGCAGAAGATGCATATTAAAGTAATTGACTCCAGTATGGTGCTACATGGTTTACTGTGGATTTTTCTCTTTTTTGACTGCTTGCATTTGTTTTTACTGTGATTTACCAGTGGATTATTCTTCTTTTTATTGCTTACAAAAAATTTTTATTTGGTTTGGTCCATTGGATATGATTAGCACTATACCAACAGTTTTGCCATGCATGAGTAGGATGCCTGTGGGACTTACTGCTGTTACAGATTTGTTGAATATATCTGAAAATCCATTGTTATTTATGTTTGGAGAGACTTATGCACCATCTAATTCAAATGAAGATTTATCTCAACAATATAAAATAAAAGTAAATATGTTTGAGCATAAAGGGCTGCAATGGCAACATTTAAGTTTTGAGAGCTATATTAAGTATAAAATCGTGCTGAGAGATTTATGTTTATTAAAAATGCCTATGTCTGGTTCACAATATCCAGACCTGCTAAAAAGATGCCAAGTTCTGAATTTAACTTATTCACTACAATATATGTACATGATGAATGATTTTTTTTCCAAAGAAAGAAGCTTCATAAAGAAGCGAAGTTGAACAGCAGTACAATGAGTTAGTGAACAAGATATAGCTTAATCAGCATTCAAGTCTACTTTGGGAAGCAATTGAAAGGACAATATCTTATAAAGTTAAGCCTATTGCCATCAAAAAAGAAAGTTGCAGTGGAACTGTAATGACTTTAATACTGGGCAGGTTTTTGTCTGGTCCTTTAAGAAAAAGGAATACCCCTCTATATTAGAGCAATCTGGCTGATCAAGGACAGACATTTAATCAATGACCAGACACTCAGCTTCTGCTCCAGCCAATGAGAAAGGAAATTCCCTTATATGTCAGGTTCATCCAGAAGAGTGGGTGCAGAGAGTTGAAAATTTACTGGCAACATATTCTGTGACACTTATGGAGTCTAACATCCTTTCAGCCCTTGATCTGTTGAATTTTCTGGTGTTAACACTTTCACCGCTCTCTTTCACACAACAACACAAGAGGAAAAAGAGTTACAACTCTGATAATCAGATGTGGAAAAGGCAGTACCAATGTCCAAATGAGGAGAAAGCTAAAGCTCTGCTTCTAAACTTGTCTTTAACCTGTTGAGGTATGAACTTAGTATTTTTGAAAAATTGGTTCTCAAAAACATGCGTACTTTTATTCCTGCTTATACAATTGACATTTCTCAAAGTATTACTGAAACTAGATATTTTGTTAGGTCATTAAACCTGAATATATTATTAGGTGCTGAAAGTGATCATAATAATTTTTGTACTGAAAATGAGGAGCACGTTTATGCCTAATTTTCACTCTGTGCTACAAGCATTTCAAAGTGCTGTTGAGCATGTTATATATTTATTGTATCAGCATTAAAGGAAGCGGAACTTTCATAATTTAAATAATGAAGAATATAAAGCTATTCAGTCTTTAATTAATAATGATCAAATAGTAATTAAAAATGCTGATAAAGGGGGTGGGGTTGTTATACTTGATACTGATTATTATATTTTGACCATGCAAGAGATGTTGAAAATTAACAGATCTGATATAACAAATATTATTGAAAAGTTTGATAAAGATTTGTATGAGATGTATCACAAAGGTCATATAGATTTTAGTTTGTTTGATTATCTTACTGCTGTTTCACCCACTACACCCCTTATTTATGGAATACCTAAACTTCACATGTCATAGATTAAAACCACCTCTGAGACCAATTGTCTCAGCTAGGGGATGGGTCACAGATCCCATCTCTAAATATGTTGACTTTGTGTTGAAGAAATATACATTCAGCATATGCTATTATTAAAGACACATTGCATTTTCTTAAAGACTTGTACATCTGGGCAGAAGATGCTTATTAAAGTATTCGACTCCAGTTTGGTGCTACTTAGTTTACAGTGGATTTTTCTCTTTTTTGACTGTTTGCACTAGTTTTCACTTTGATTTACCAGTGGATTATTCTTCTTTTTATTGCACATGTGAAAGATACATTTCAGTATCAGTTGTTGTGTCTTTCGGCTTTTCCCGGTTAGGGGTTGCCACAGCGGAACTCCAGTCCGCTAATGATTGGTAGTTGATTTATACGTGCCGAGTTACCAGCCCTGATGCACAGCCTTCAATGAAGGTAAGCCCATTCATGCATGTCTCCACTCAGAAGACGCTCTAGCTGAGAATCGAACCAGACAGCGTCTTACTGTGAGGCGACAATGCTACCACAGCACCATGTATCCAATGTATCCAACTATGTGCATACCCACACACACACACACACACACACACACACACACACACACACACACACACACACACACACACACACACACATTAAGTTAATGTGTACAACTACTTATGGAAGCTGTAAACCATTGTCAGTGTGTAATGGATGTGGAAATGCTACATACAACAAACATGGCATAATGTACTGTTAGAGAATATGGTATATGTAACACTGTGTATAGATGAATGCTATTTTGCTGCTTGATGCAGTCAGAAAAGGAAAATTGTACATACACAGTATATAACTGTATATGAACCCACATGGCATCAGTGTTGCAATCCCATGACACACAACACCACATCATGCCAGGGAGACATCATGACAACTGTCATCCTAAACACATGTGAAATAACATATCTGTCTGCTGCACATACTATACCTGATATGGCAAAACACAATTCCAAGGCATATTACACTGTTAGTGATGCAGTATGAACAACATATGTTATTTGTCATCTGCCCTAGTAAACCACAAGTTTACAGTCTGCCTCTTGCAGCACTAACTGCAGGTTAACTGCCACAATGCATGGACAGCTGTATGTGGGAGGAAAGTGTAATATACTAATGTGTGTAATGCACACATTGAACCTGAAGCAAATGTCCGATGACAATACTACATAAACAAGACAGATACATGGTATGTATGCACAACACAGTGCATATACAGTCCAGTCAATGAAATATCAATCACCATGTTGACAGCATAACAAAAGTAGAGCACACAGACAATACTTACAGACCAGCGGTAACAGACTGATGGATCTCAGACTCCTGAATGACCTCATGAGCTACTTGAATCACACATATCCTGTGTCCTATCTGCAAAGAAGAACCCCATGATGTCCCTTATCTGTGTTCAGAACTCATCAGTCATGATCACCCATATCTCCTACTGATAATCATCTCAATTCTGGGCATGTAGATGTCTCCTCTGGGGTGCATGAATGTTGGCTTGGGCAGGGTTAGGTCTGGGTTCCTCACATTGTCATCATCATCATCATCATCATCACCATCAATCTTGGAAGACATTGGCAATGGCCTGGCTTATGCTCATCATCGTCTTCTGATCAGAGAATGTCCATGGGTCCCATGCTCTGTAAAGATTATCTGCAAAACATAACAGAAAAGAAAATATCTGTCATGCAGAAAAGTCCCATGAATATCATAGCACAATAGAATATGATTGTGGTGGCAATTTACACAGGGACTGACACACCTCCATTATAAACACAGTTGCATGGCCCTATATGTCCTAGTCATAAACAGGACATTAGTATTCTTTTTTTAACAATGCTATATGTTTAGACACACCCACCTGGATCATTTGCTTTGTAAGACTGTATGAATGCTGATATCAAGAGATTATACTGTCTGCATTTATTGATTTTTAAGAACAGCCACAAAGTGCCATTGTTAAAATGAGGAAAAAGTGATCTGACAATATTGTGGACAATAGGAAAGCAATATGACAAACATTTTAAATAGGCAGCATGATAATTATCTGAACACTCATCAATATAATGAGTACAACAGTAAACACAATGTGATATGTAAAACAATCACCATAGCTGGTGACATATGAGAATCCAATATACCTGTTACTAACAGTGTTGCATGAGTATTATCTAATAAAAAGTATTTAGCAATAAGTAGCCTGAAAAATCAAAACATTGTGAATATGCTTGCTGGTAATGAACTGCTGCACACAAATGTCTATCTGCATAAGTGACAGTAAACTTAGGCTATAACTATGCTGCTACAAAAACACCCAAGGAGCCGGAGGCAGCTGCAATACCAATGTTGATCTGCAGGTTGTGCAGAATATGAGCTGGTGAATCAAATATCTGTCTGCTCAAGTGTCAGCAAACCTAGGCTCTAACTGTGGAGTTGGAGGTAGATGCAACACCAGTGTTGAACTGAAGGCCATGCCACATGGTCTGCAAGCAACAGGGCAAACACTGAGATAGCAGACACCTATTCACTCTCTGAATAAGTAGGGTATGCAATAACTATGCATAAAACATAAATCATTGAAAAAACTAAAACAACCATATATGTGTGCTAAACCACTCACCATAAAAAGCAGACAAACCACTTGTATGCAAAACACCCACCTCAAAATATGTGTGATGGATAGACCATCCCAACTGTTGTTTTGGTTATGGAGTACAATTCAAAAACTGTGTGCTGAAAAAATGCCTGAATGCTAGATGAAAGTTCTACACATTTATATTTCACTCAGAGTTGAAGCATAGCTATCTTGTGACAATGTAACTTACCTTGCTGAAGCATGACAGGTATTCCTGCATTCTAATCAATATAGAAGTTATTGTGAAAAATACAAGTCTGTAAACAGAGGAAGATGCCTTTAATTTCATAAAACGGGAAAAATAATCAACATGCCTCTCTCCCTCTCCTGCTCCTCAAGCCTGTGCATCCATTCACTGTACATGGTTCTATTCCTGCTGTGATCCTCCTTACCCTCACCTGAAATCAGAAAAGAGAATGTATGAGTGCCTGTCGGGCGCTAGGATCCGCCACATAACACAAGCACTCAGGTCCCTCCAAAACAAGTACAGATATGACTCAGTCATTGTCGATGATGGTGTGAATAACCTGAGACGTACCTCCCTGGACTACATGAAAAGAGACATAGAGGAGCTCTCTGAGCATGTAGCCCAGGCCGGTATGACCCTGACCTTGAGTAGCATCTTAACCTCACCAAGAAAGATGCCACAATATGAAGACAAGATGATCAATTTCAACAATTGGCTTAAGTATTGGTGTCATTCAAATGGGGATCCAATGCCTGTCAGCCTGAGATGACATGCTCGACAAGCCACGATGCTTCACTAGGGACAGCTTGCACCTGTCACCCCTGGGCTTTCGGATATTGGTAAAGGCTCTTGCTACCCCCATAGTGCCTTTTTTAGGCAAAGCTCAAAAGACAAACCCACCTCCATAGGTATCACAAGGGATAAGAAACTAAGAGTAATGCTACTCAATGCCAGAAGTCTAAACCTCAAGATGCACGCACTCAAAACTCTCCTTAGCATGGAGAACATCGATATCTGTGCAGTAACAGAAAACTGGTTCAAGGCTCCTGAGAGCACCCCAGCACTACCAGGTTATACCTCATACAATTCTTTTCGGCCCCAAAACTTGGACCGAACCACAAAAGGAGAGGTAGTATCAATATTCGTCAAAGATACCCACACCTCCAGGTTGGTGGCACAGCACGAAGCATCAGAGACTATCCATGTGCAACTAACAGTGGGTAAAACTGCCTTCTAGTTTATAGCCTGCTACAGACCACCCTCCCAAACCCAGGAACCCCACTCGGCCTTCCTGAGAACACTGGAAAATATGAAAGTCTCTCCAAACACCATTATATTGGGCGACTTCAACTACCCAAACATAGACTGGGAGCATTACTCTAGCTCCAACACCCTAGCCCAAAGGTTCCTAGAATTTATAAACTCAAATGCAATGGAACAACTTGTTACCACTCCCACAAGAGGGGAAAACATACTGGACCTGATCATCACCAACATGGGGAATCTATGCTCCAGACCAGAAGTGTATCCCTTACTGGTAAGATCAGACCATAAAGTAAACTAACTGGATATTCACATCCCAACCCCACACCCTGCCCAGAAAACCACAGTGAAAAACTTCTCTAAAGCAAATTTCACATGCCTCAAAACCAAGGTGGAATCCTTCAAAGCCCCTGGGCCTGTGAAAAATACAGTCCAGACTGCAGAATCCTTTATTAACGCATTCTATGAACACCTTCAGGAATGCATGGATCATGCAATCCCAAATAAAACCAAGACCCAATCCTCCAAAGGCAGACGTCCTGTCTGTTGGACCCCAGCCATAAACAAATTATACAATAGAAGGTGGAAGCTACTACATGATAGAGCAAAATCCCAAAAAGGGAAGGCATCTCTGATCAGTATTAGCAAAAAACTACGGGCACTCATAAAATTGTCTAAGACCAGCTTCGAGAGAAAAATTGCACAGGACACTAAGGATAATCACAAGGCTTTCTTTAGTTATGTTAGGAACCTGGGTGGGAATTCCCAGATATGCTCAGAATTAGTCCAAAATGACAAAAAATACACCGAACCCACAGACATTGCCAACATCCTAGCTGACAGGTTCAGCGCAAACTCCCCCCCCTCCCCACCAAAAGGGCAAATATCTATCCCAGCAGAGTGCTGCCCCCCTGACATCTCAGATGCTCAGGTAAAAGCCGCCCTCTCCAAAGCAAAAAACACAGCATCAATGGGACCAGACGTTGTCCCAGGCTGCGTCCTACATGAACTCCAAGAAGAGCTAAATCCAAACATAAAACTACTGTTCAATCTCAGTCTTACTACAGGATATGTACCCAAAGAGTCGCGTACAGCAACAGTGGTCCCTCTCCACAAAGGTGGTGCCTTAACGGATCCTGGAAACTATCGCCCCATAAGCCTGACTAGCTTGGTCTGCAAAGTTATGGAAAGGATCATCATGGACCTCATAAATAAAGATATTGGGGACCTACAGACACTGGATCCTACTCAGTTCGGCTTTGTTAGGGGCAGATCCTGCCTCTTAAACCTGGTTGATTTCTTTGAAACAGTCATCAAGGCCATTGACGAGGGGAAGGTGGTCCACACAGCCTACCTGGACCTCGCAAAAGCCTCCGATACAATACCCCACTTGGGCATTATAGATAAGCTCACCAGCTTAAATATAACCCCCTATGTCACTAGATGGGTTGCAAACTGGCTCAAGGACAGAACCCACATGGTTAGAATTGCTGGAGCCATGTCAGACTCCAAACCAGTTACAAGTGGCATCCCACAAGGCTCAGTCCTGGGACCTCTCTTGTTTGGTATATATTTCTCAGAGGTACAAGCCAACACGGAAGGACTGTGGCTGACCAAGTTTGCAGATGACTGCAAACTGGGCGCCATAATCGACTCTCCAGCTGACACAAGCATCCTCCAAAAGGGCCTCATAGAAACAGACAGCTGGTGCCAGAGCCATGACATCAAGCTAAACGCCAAAAAGTGTATAGTCATCCCCTTTGGCAAAAACAAAGTGCCCACAAATTACCACATAGGTGGTAATCCATTAAGTACAGAAGAAGTAATTAGGGACCTGGGGACCCAAGTTGATAGCAATCTCTCATTGACAACCACGCGGCCAAAGTGGTTAAAAAAACATTTTATATAGCCCACCTAATTATGAAGGGATTCACATCTTGATCAGGGGAGGTCATCGTGCCTCTTTACTCATCCCTCATCAGGCCCATAATTGAGTGCAATGCCCCTTTTGGGATGTGCCTTACCAGACACCTGCAGCAACTGGAAAGACACCAAAAGTACCTCACCAAGAGGATCAAAGGGCTCAAACAGATGCCATATGCTGCCCAGTTAAAGAAACTCCAGCTCTACTCAGTGGCATACCACCTGCTCAGAGGCGATCTGTGCCTGACGTATAAAGCCATGTCCAACCCGGAATTAATGGACATGCTGCACCTCAGAAAATCCAAATCCCATCAAGCTACGCGCTCGAGAGACTTGAACCTCAGCACTGAAATAAATAAGACATGCTGGAGGGACAGATTCATAACCCAGAGGCTCCCCTCACTCTGGAATAAAATCCCAGTCCAGGTTAGGCAGAGTCCCTCATTGACTCTCTTCAAGAGGAATCTTGATGAGTGGATGGGAGATCATACATTTACCCTGGGTATCACTTCTATGTCACTGGTAGACAGAGGCACAGTATACTAACCTCGAAAAAGGGCATAGCAAAATTAATTTAAAATGGGTGGCGAAAGCCAAACACACTCTGGCTAGGCTTATAAATGCCCTAGGGCAGATAGCCTAGTATGAACCTATGAATCTATGAACCTATGTATTCCTGAAGGAATACTGATATACATTTCTCTGCATAGTTTCTAGACATTTATTTCTGAAAAATATTAGATAATCACTGCACACAGTTGACACTTTTTACATACAGGTCTTAACATCTTTGAGTACAGATTGGGGTATATAAGATTCAGTATTACAACCACAACCTACAGCCAAAATATAACCTTCAGAATTACCTGCCTAGCTAATGCATATTGCCTAGGAAAGCATGTTTTGAATACATTGAAAAGACTTCATTTTATAACATTATCTGTGTCACAAAAGGAGATATTGCCAGCCCAGCTATATGGAATTTTGTAAATAACTATATGTCATTTGTGAATATCAACATGATTCATATGCTTGTGTTACAAATGTATTGGAACTGTATGTCATATGAGATGGTTTGTACACACTTGTGCTGAAGAGATATTTTGTAAATTACTGAGCTTAAAAATGTAACCACAGTGCACTCTACTGGATTACAACAGAAATGCACTTGCCCTATTGTAACTGTTTAGATGTATATATTTTAACAACGGAAACTGGAACACCAGAGGTTAACTTCAGAAAATTAGCTGAAATTAAATTACTTTATGGTTATGTAATAAAAGGATGTTATCTCTCTGTTAGAGTGCAGTAACAAACACAATGTATGGAACTAGCAGTTCACTGTATTGTCTTGGAAGTGTTTTTACTGTTTTATGACTTCCAAGATCTGCCTTACATCTAAGAAAAGCCCTGTTTATGTATTTTCACAGATATATGCTAAATGCTAATAGTTGCATTAATGGTTGTTTTTCACCTGGGATAGAGTCAGTTAACAAGAAGTGATGTCATTCTGCAAGCTATCCCAGCAGTAATATTTGAGATATTAATTTAAGAACTCCCTGAGAGACGCTGAGTATTTTGTATTTTTCTTTGACCTGACATCAGCTGGAAGACCCACTCACCACATCTGCCTTGCTTGTTCTCTAAATGTTTTAAATGCAACCAGTGGCATCATGTAGCATATAGATGTCCACGGAGGCAAGGTGCGGAACAAAAGGTGGGAGAGACAGTAAATGGGAATGACAGAATGCCAGCAGCAAGTTGTCTGGAGAAAATAAGGGTACCAAACTACCACAAGAGGTTATATCCTATCTTAGTAGATGGGGAAACAGGCCAGTGCTAAGAGAGAGAGACACAGCCTCTGACTTAACCATTATGAAGCCTGCAATGGCTAAAGAGGAGCACTACTTGCTTGGGCAGTCTACTCCAGCCTGAGCTTTAGGAGGGACCCCATTCCAAATACCTTTGGCTAGGGTTCATCTTGACTGGGAGGATGGAAAAAGAAGCAAGCAGGTAGGTGTGTTTGAGGAAATAAGCAAAACACAAGCCCTCGCATGTAAAAGCTTGCGCGGCCCAATTCAAATGTAAAAAACACACAAGGGCCAGCAAAGCAGTTCCAATAGCTTTATTGGCAAGCTGGATGGTGCATAAGATACACCATAGTAAATCCAAATCCTCAGACTAGACTAATTTCGGTGAATACCTTCTTCAGTGAGGAACAATAAGAAAACCACATTCACCAATGAAAATACACAATATATATAAGATGCAATAGCCAATAAAAATGTGGTATCATCCACCAGGACTTAATGACCATCTATAGAGAAATATATAGAACAATACAATAATTTATTAATTGGATATACAAATGCTATCAGAGATCAATACTGCATAGTCTAGCAGATTTCTTTTGATTAAGTATTGTATTATAGATATTATATTTAACACCATGCAATTGAATGCTAACTATGTTTATGCTTTTCATTTATTTGATATATGTTAGAAATTATATTTTGATATGTCACCCACTAATTATTCGTTAAATGGAGATTTGTATGCTGTGTACACTAAACATCATGCTTGCAAAATAGGTTTTCACATTCATGCATGATTTGGATGATACCACGTTTTTATTGGCTATTGCATCTTATATATATTGTGTATTTTCATTGGTGAATGTGGTTTTCTTATTGTTCCTCACTGAAGAAGGTATTCACCGAAACTAGTCTAGTCTGAGGATTTGGATTTACTATGGTGTATCTTATGCACCATCCAGCTTGCCAATAAAGCTATTGGAACTGCTTTGCTGGCCCTTGTGTGTTTTTTGTGTTTGAGGAAATCCCTGCAAATGTCCTGATAGAGGATGATTTTGATAAAGCAGTGCTTTATGTGCATGCAGTTACACGCAGTCAGGTTTGTAGACATGCATGTGCATCTGATAGCCTGGGGGGATCCAGACAGACTGCACTTTTGAGCAAGGACTGGTGAGGTAACTACTTTAGGGAGGGAGATACCTTGTAGCAGTAAGACTGAAGGTGAGCCACAACTGCTTGTGGGTACTGATGTTCCCTTGGACAGAGTGACTGCAAGGGCAGAGTTGAGTAGTAGTACCCAGGCTGACAGTGAGGCACCACTGTCTGAGAATACAAGATTTCCTGTGGAAGGGGAGCTGGGAAGGGTTACAAAGAGAGGGTTGAGACAGGCTCAGCTCTCAGACCCTACATAAAAGGCCTGGGGGAGGTAGCCAGTAAGGCACTTTATTGTCAAGGCAAGGGGGAATCTGTATACTGGGAGAGTGGATCCTGAAAGAGGACTAGAGGGTGAGACAATACCACACGTTGGTAGTGCCCAGAGCATACAATCTGGCACTTCTAGCCATAGCCCATGATATTCCCTTTGCAGGTCATATGGGCATAAAGAATAACAAGAGATGTATTACGCAGAACTTTTACTGGCTTGGGATTTCCAACAATGTAGCATGGTACTGGAGGACCTGTGACCAGTGCCAAAAGGTAGACAAGGAAGGAGACAAGGTCAAGGCTCCTTTGATACCTTTGCCTGTGATTGAGCAGCCATTTCAGAGGGTAGCTATGGATATTGTGGGGCCTCTGATTCCTACTAGTTCCACAGGGAAAAAGTATATCCTAGTGGTAGTAGATGATGCTACCAGATACACTGAAGCAGTAGTCCTGTCCTCCATTGTGGTAGAAAAGGTGGCAAATGCTTTGTTAGAGATTTTCAGCAGGGTACATTTCTCAAAAGAAGCACTGGCTTTCAGAGGTGACCGTTTCATGTCAGACCTAACAGCTTGTCTGTGGAAGCACTGTGGGGTGAAGCACTTAAAGACCATCCCTACCATCCCCAGACAAATGGTCTGGTTGACAGGTTAAAATCTACACTAAAGACCATTCTACAGGCATTTGCAGACCAGTTTAAGAGGGAGTGGGACAAATATTTGCCCCATCTGTTGCTTGCTTACAGAGAGGTGCACCAGGATTCCACAGGTTTTTCACCTTTTCAGTTTGTGTATGGACATAGCGTGAGGGGACCTCTAGATTTGATTTGTGATGAGTGGGAGGATGAGTGTGAATCCCACAAGGAGTCTGTTGTGGCATATGTCCTAAACCTCAGGGCAAGGCATAGGGAACTCATGGCCTTGGCCCAAGAGAAACTGGCAGAAGACCAACAGCAGAAAAAGGTATGGTATGACAGGAATGCTTGGGCTAGAGAGTATGCTATGGGGAAGCAAGTTATGGTTCTCATTCCTGTTAGACACAACAAGCTGCATGCAGTTTGGGGGGGACCCTTCAAGGTGATAAGGAAAGACAGTGATGTTAACTACATGGTAGAACTACTAGGCAGAAGGCAGAGGCACTGATTGCACCATGTAAACACCATGAAACCTTACCATGATAGGAAGGCCCTGGTGCTATGTGTTTGCAGTACAAGGCAAGAGGAGTCTGAGGAGGAACTATGGCTACAGGGAGCCAGCCAGCAAAATACCCAATTACTATGGTGGAGCCTACGGTTGTAGACATATGATTTGACAGTGATGCACAGCAGTGGGGTTAGCAATGCCAGTGCAGATGGGCTCTCAAGACAGGGAATGGGGTGATGTATTCCCAGATAGGCCCATCCCCTCCAAGAAATGTTTCTCAAGGGTCACTTGAAAAAGTAGCTTGAGTCTTTGGGGGGGATGTCATGAAAGGAGATACTACTCACCCAGCTATCTGGAATATTGTAAATAACTATATGTCATTTGTAAATATCGACATGATTCATATGCTTGTGTTACAAATGTATTAGAACTGTATGTCATATACAATGGTTTTTACAGATGTGTGCTGAAGAAATATTTTGTAAAGCACTGAGCTTAAAAATGTAACCACAGTGTACCCTGCTGCATTAGAACAGAAATCTACTTGTATTATTGTAATTGTTTAGGTGCATATATTTCAACAATGGAAACTGGGACATCAGAGGTTAACTTCAGAAAAATAGCTGAAATTAAATTACTTTATGGTCACATAATAAAAGGATGTTATCTTTCAGTTTCAGTGCAGTAACAAACAAAATGTCTAGAACTAGAGGTTCACTGTTTTGTCTTAGAAGTGTTTTTATTGTTTTATGACTTCCAGGATCTGCCTCAAATCAGAAAAAGCCCTGTCTATGTATTTTCACAGGTAGATGCTAAATGCTACCAGCTATATCAATTGTTTTTTTTTTTCACCTGGAATAAAGTCAGCTGACAATAAATGATGTCATTCTGCAAGCTATCCCAGCAGTAATATTTGAGATATTAATTTAAGAACTCTCTGAGAGAGACTGAGAATTCTTTATTTTTCTTTGACCTGACAAACATCAACTGGTAGACCCACTCACCATATCTGCCTTGCTTGCACTCTAAGTAAGTTAACTAGGGTACAAGAATTCTCTTAGATACAGTCAAAAATATAGCAAAGCTTAACTTGGATGTTCTTCTTTATTTATTTGAGACTGTCCTGCAATGTTGTTTTTAAATATTTCCTATGATTTTGAACTCTGATGTTACTGTAATTATATACTGAGTATTTTCTTGTTCTTTATTATTTATTATTCAACATATTTATACCTTTCATTGTGGCTGCTATTTGTGAGACATATTTAAATTCTGAGAGTATTTGCATATTTATTTGGTGACACTGTGGGCTACTCCTAGTAGACTTGCTCTTGGTGAAGCTACCATTTGTATTGATAATAACATTACACAGTAAGATTGGACACCCTTTGTTAAGGACCTTAAAGTAGCTGATAAAGAGTTAGCTTGTGGCAGCAATAACTACCGTATAGTTTGGGCAGAAGGAGGCATAGCTATTAAACCTGTGCCAGCCTTTCCCAGGTGCGTGTGTGTGTGTGTGTGTGTGTGTGTGTGTGTGTGTGTGTGTGTGTGTGTGTGTGTGTGTGTATAAATCATGTGTCAAAGTGTGTGTGTATGTGTCAGCTACTTGGGCAGTCATACCGCCAGGGTGCTAGAGATATGGCTTGGCCACTCAGCTGAGATCTCAACTCTATAGTTGTGCCAGTGGGAAGTCTTATTGGGGATCTGGAGAAAGAGGAAGAAACCATCCACGGACAGACTGTGATCTCTGTGTGCTCTTAAGGGAAATTGCACTTGATGCATAGAGCTGCATCTGGAAATAATGCATGTGTACTTGTCATCCTCCCAATGTACGTCCCCCACTGGTGCTAGTGGTGAGTACTGAGGCTCCTTGATTACTTGGCTGTGATGGGACTTCACAGTCTGGATGGGATATCGTCAGCTAATAAGGATCTTGGCTTAGGGTTTCAAGGTATGAACATGTGCTGGTCATGTATCTAAGCAGTTTGAAAATTACATTCATGTCAGCACTGGGTTCAGAAACATTAATAGTAATGGAGAGCATCCATTTGTCAGACAGTGGGACAGTGTCATGTAGCATACAGACTCTGTGAACAGAACCATACATGTACATAAGAGACACAGTGAGGTAAGTGGAATGACCATGATATTCTTGCCAAAGTGCATATCACTAGTAAAATATATACATCTTCCCTGCTCTGCATTTCAAATGTTAGTCTGCCCATCCCACTCCTTCAAAACTTGAGGACGGTGTTGTTCTTGAAGTGATTATAATATTTCAGAATGAAACAGACCTTGATAGTACATTTAAAGAGTATATAATATTAACCAAAAAAAATGCTCAGAAATAAATCAGTATTTAACAAGCATTACTGACCCTGCTTTTAAATACGTGATTTTAATGGAACATTACAGATTAAGTATATATTCTTTGTAATTCAACAAATAACCAAGTTCTTTGCAACAATGCTCAAAATTTACATTAATATCAGTTAATGGAATATGCTTCTCTAAATAAATGCTATGGGTAGATAAAAGCAAGATAACAGTTTCAGACATGTGCTCCCTCTCTTGATTTGATCACACAGCATGGCAAAATGTAGGCATGGTGGCATGCTTTCTTACAAGCCAAGATAACAGCCAGCACATGCTATTCTTAAACAATCAGGTGCTGGTCTAGAAACCCTGTTGTTAGAAAGCCAATATCATTAGAGTATTACAGATAATGGGAATATTTGTAGCAATTTGAAGGCTAACTCAGATATTCATAGCCATGCACAACATAAACATTAATATCAAGTATTGGAATATGCTTCTCCAAGGAAATGCTATAGCAGAATTAAACCAAAATAACAGTTGCACATAGATATTTCCCTATGTGGATTGGAACTCAGACCACACCAAAATATAGACATGCTGGCCCATTGCTTCACAGAATAGCCTAACAGTCAGCAGGTGTTTCATTTTAGAAACTATGCAGTACAGATGTTTATTACAAGTCCTGTGGAGAACTGATGAATTATAGAAACTGCAAACAATTATTGGACTTTTTACTGTAAAGAAATAACAGCTATCAGAACATAACTAAAAACATATGTGTAAGCAGTCAGACAGGCATTTTTTTTAGCTTAAATAAATGTGTCTGTATACTTTCTTAGGTGGAATGATTTAATGAAGTTATATATGTGTTTTGATTCTAATGTATAAAGGTGCAGTAGGCAATACTGTATTACTATAACGAAGTGTGTAATCATCCACTATCTAAGTGCTATAGGAGTCAGTAATGCTCGTGGACAATGGCTTTGATAAATTATGCGGTTAGATGTTGTAAAACATGTGCGCATCTACAAAGGTCATGATTATGGCTATTATACATGTTATTAAATAAATTAACAGCATGAATCTCAATCCCACAGTTAATAGGACAGCATTTACCACATCCATTTAATTACTCCCATGAGTTAACTATCACAGCAGCTACTCAATGGCTATAAAACACATATTTGATATATATGGGACAGAGAAATATTTGTAAAATCAGTAGGAATGATCAAGTATGTGTAGAATGTTGACACTTTCTGTAGGGATCTGTGGGCTGCCGCTGCACCTCTGCAACCCTTCTTCAAAACTCCTTTGCATCACTAATATGTAGATCATCATAGAAGTGGTAAACCTACACTCCAGTGCAGTAGATCACTGTCTTCCTTCACTGCTCCATCACAATCTGGTTCCACACATTTATCATGGCGAAGTCCCTGGGTCTGGCTGTCATCCTCTGCTCCAATTCATCACAGACAGTCAACTTTAGGGTTGTCTTCTCATTGGTCCAGTCAGGTGCATGGACACATCTCAGCCTCATTGAAGTAGCCATCATGATCCTCAAGTTGAAGACGTATGGAAAACATGAACATAGAGAAATTCTCACTGAAGTACCACTCATTTTGCAGTTAGCAATGGTCTGATCAATAAACATCGACTAACCACAAACAGACTTTGTAAAACAAAGAAGCGAACCAGAAACCAATAAGAGCGGTAAAAAGCAAATTTAATTTAGCGATAAGACTCACAATAAAAGTTTAATTTAACACTTTCGGTAAAGACTGTGCTTCACCTTCATCAGAATACAAAAAAGAGAACAAGCAATAACCCATCTTTTAAAAATATCGCCAAAACATAATTAATAACGTCACTTCCGAAGAAGGCGTATCTGCTACTAAACATTCGCAAGGCAAAAGTTTTACGTAATAAAAAACACGTTTAAAAGTTAATATAACCATTTACAACAATTATAATAGTAAGTAAATAAAAAAGCATTTATCTTAAACAACGCAGAACTAAGGTGAAATATTAAATAACTATTCATACAGACTCAGCAGCAAGACTGATTAATAAGAATAATAATTGGTAATTGAGAAATATAACTTTTAAATTACATAAATCAAATATTTGCTTCTAAGCCTAAACACAATATACCTTAATAACTATTATGTTAATATAGTATTAGACTAAATTTTGTCTCCCTATCTTTGCAAAGCTAACCATTTAAGAATGCACTTAATAGATAAATGTTCATTGAGGCCAGGGTATGTGCATGCAGTGGTCCTAATCTGCCACATTAGTTCGTCAATCTCCAATATCAACTACCATGGGCCAACCCTTGAGTCATTTATTCTTTGGTGTAAAATGACAAATTTAAAATTATGGTTGGCGTATTCAGATATGTATTTTGCCAAGGCATTGTTGACGTCCTTTTTACTAATAGCATACCTGGGTTATTGCTTGTTCTCTTTTTTGTATTCTGATGAAGGTGAAGCACAGTCTTTACCGAAAGCGTTAAATTAAACTTTTATTGTGAGTCTTATCGCTAAATTAAATTTGCTTTTTACCACTCTTATTGGTTTCTGGTTCACTTCTTTGTTTTACATGATCAATAAACATATCAAAATCAATATTTGAAAGTTGCACTGATGTCATGTTATCAGATGATTGGAAGATAACTGGCATGTGTCATTCATGGTATCTTTATCAATTGGGTATTTACACATCCATGCATGAAGCCAATTTACACAGCGGTGCACAAATAGATATCCAAAAACTTGAATTTTAATGAACCTCATTTATTATGTATGGTGTATATGGTTCTAAAAGGTGGGTGCACATTAGATGCACTTTGATTCTATAATTCCAAGTGAGAAGTAAATTGGCAATTGGTAGTATTTGTGATTTGGAGTAAATTTCTTCAAATCAGTCATTTTCAAAGGTACATGTTTAAACTAATTGTTACTCAAAATTTTATCTTTACCAGAAGTAATGTTGTTTTGAACATTATGCATATAGGAGTTGTTATTTTAAATAATTAATTTCAGTCCCATATGCAATTCTATAGACAGACATATTATAGATGTTAACAGTATATGGAGGCTGATTTAAAGATCATCCACAATTCTTACTGGTAATTTCTTGAACTCAGTGGTGTATCTACAGATATCTATAGATTCCAACACTATCTGTATATACTATGTTATGCTGATATTACAGGTACAGTAAACTCTCAGTTAACTGGAACTCAAGCAACCAGCACTCTCAAGCAATAAAAAAAAAAATCAAAGAAAACAGTATATAATGAACAATTCAATTCAATTAAATTCAATTTTCATGTGTTGCACTTTCTGCCCCCCCCCCTCCCCCAGGCTTTAAATTACTATATTTCAATATTAAAATCAAATCAATACAGTATTTATGGTACGGTATGGTATGGTATGGTATGGTAAAGGGCAAAATATTAGTCAGCCCTATTTTTAATAGTAACTCTCAAGCAACCAGAAACTACAGTTATACAGCATCTACCAATCCTCATGGGTGCCAGTTAACTGAGAGTTTACTGTATTTTTTAACTCATGTTTCCTAACAAAACTGTTCAAACGTGCTGTTGCTGCTATGGATATTTCTTCAATGATCCTTCATAACAAAGGTGTTTTCACTACTGGCTCAATATACTATGAATCTATACTGTCTATGGCCTGCCAACAGATCCTGAGGTATTCAGATACTTTTTTTAAGTTGTTCAATTGTTACCTGCTGTAATATTTTAATGTGAAACTCAAGCAGACTCCTGTGGCATGATGCTGTTGTCTTTGGACCTCCTTCAACATATACCCTTGTGCAGAGGAATAACAGTTGCAGTCCTCCAGTCACTTGCATGAAGCCTGTCTGGAAACTATGTTAAAATAGTGATTCTAGTGTTCCTGATAGGCCACGTTTCATGCTATTAAGTGGGCATCTTGGTGAACTATCAGGGCCGATTGATGCAGTGTTCTTACCTCGAAATGCATTTAGGACATATTCTCTAGTGATACTAGGGGGAGTTATTGTTAAGGGTATTTCCTGAGAAGTCTCTGGGGAGACGGGAGAGGTAAAATAGATATTTTTTTTGGCCAGTAGATTTGTTGTAACTTCAGGCTCAGTAAAGCTAGGTCCATTTACAATTAGTTTGGAACACTGTTGTGCATTGCCTTTTAGGTTGTGGACATAGCTGAAGAATAACTTGTGATTGCCCTTGGCTTTCTACTTCAAATTTGTCTTTTGTAGACTTGGTAAGGTCCCTAAGTTGCTATTTAAATTGACAAGAGAGTTTTTATCTTGATGGGCATTGCAATTCCCAAGTTTTGCAGTGATTTTCTTCCTTTTGTTATATATCCTATTAATGTTTGGATTCCACCAGTGTGGCTTGTTTTTTGAGTTTGTTCTGTGCTTATTCTGGGTAAGTTCAGCAATCTATGCAGCCATTAACATGAATGTACAAGGGTTTTGCGAACAATTCTGCATAGGCAGTGTAGTTCTCAGTGTTTGGCAGGGGGTGAAATTTTACTAGGGTGACATTTAGTTTTTCCTGGGATTAAGGAGCAAGTTTAAAATTCAGCATATGACCTTCATACCCAAACAATATCAAAACCTAAAACAATCATTCATGACTACATCATCAAGTAATACCAACATCGAAATAGTAACTAATACTAAATTACTGGGTATTACTGGGTTTTGTATTAGATAACAACTTAAAATTTGAACATATATTACAAACTGTCAAAAAGACTCACCAAACCTAGAATCCCTTTATAGGACCTGACCATACCTTAGTGACACAACAAGAAAATCTCTAGCCTTAACCTGTCTACTTCCAACCCTATTACATGCGTCCCCCATTTTAACAGACAGAAGTATAACACTTAAGTCCAAGCTAGCCTCCTGTTAGAACAAATTTGCCAAATTATCTACCAACTCCCCATATAGCACTCACCATTACTACTCCTTAAAACAGCTTAACTGACTTGAACTAGACAACTACCTATCATACTCGCAACTTGTTTTTGCACTCAGACTAATTTAGTACCCATAAAAATGCCCAGTAACAAATAAAAAATATTTTACCTTACTCCTCCACAAAGGCTGTCTATTCAGGAGAAAAAATCCAGTTAATTACAAGTCTTAACTACTCAGCACAATACTCAGTGTAGTTAAGATTTATTTGTAATTCCATTTAATTAAAAGTAGGTCTTTACTACTCAGCATGATAATCAGTGAATTCTTGTTATATCTCCAAGCTCTGGAATGCCATTCATCCATATTTAAAAATGATTGGAAAACTCCCCAGCTACAAAAAAAAACTGCTCAAACAATACTTTGCTCAGTCATAGCCATGTTTTGGCTTTTCATCAGGATGAATCTCAAATCTTAAATTCATGTTTATTACTTGCCTTTCATCTTCTTCTCTCCTAAGCTGCATTAGCATAATCTTAATTACTTTTTCCTAACAATTCATACTCTCTCGCCTACCCTTTTTAGCTTTCTGTGACTAATTCTAAACAACTCTTCCCCCATTCTAGATTCAAGTATGAACAATGCTTGGTCTCATAGGGGTTCCCAGTGGGAGTGGGTGTGGACCAGAGTTCAGCTCTGAGCCCACTGCTGTTCATACTGATGGTGGACTATATTTGCAAACAGATCAGAGGGGACAGATCAACAAAGTTGCTGTCTGCAGCAGATGTGGCCTTACAGGCAGACTTTGAGCAAGAACTTCAACAAAGGGTAGGTGAATGGAATGCAAAACTGAAGGCACATGAGATGAAATAAAGCACAGATAAGACAGGGGTAATGGCAACAAATTGGGGAAATCAGAAGAAGCTGAGAAGTGAGATAGAAGGGAAGATACTGGAATAGGTTAATAACTTCAAGTATATGGAAGGGGTGGCTGAGTAGGAAAGAAGTCTGAATGAAGAGGTCAAAGCTAGAATCAAAGGGGCTATAGCCAACTGGCATAGAGTCTTAGGTGTAGTGTGTGATGTCTGGTTAATATCCCACTGGAGTGCCACCAATAATGTGACATCCTCCATTTAAAACCCAGGTCAGTAATTAAGGAACTGCAATCCTCACCATTGATACCAGTGTGGGAGAATCACAGAAAACATCAGAGCACAGGGCACAGAAGAGTAAAATTCCACAATTTCACTTAAGAGTATAACAGGAATATGCTCTCCTTCCTGGGATTGGACTATATACCTCTGTCCACCCCAAATATAATCCCTTATCATACACATCAGAACGATGTGTTCCAGTTTAAGACATCTGACTCACTCACACTCAAAATACATTCAAATCTCACACTTTCAAACACTTATGGGAAGCCTGACACAGATTTCCAGATCTGTCCCCGCCCCAATACAAATGGTAAACACTGCCACAAGAGTCAGACAGGTCTATATGCCCTTTAAAGTGTGATCAAGTATTATAAATTAAATATTAAAATAAATTATAGCTATGACCAGAAGCAGCCAGGCCTTCGAGGTGACCTGGAGAGTACCAAACTGGTATAAATACTCACAAATCTCTAATAACACATTGATTGTCCAGCCACAATGTAAAGTAATGAAAAACATTTAATAATAAGTAACATGATTACAAAAATGTAAATCAATAATTTTCAATAAACACCAGAATTCAATCACCAGAAATAAAAAATGAAACTGCAGGATAGAAGTCCATCATCTTAGAAAAACCCCATCTAAATAACTAAACGTTCCTAATCTAACTAGAGAATGCTGTCTCTAATCTAATCTAAAAGACAGAATGCTGTCTGTGATCTAATCTAAAACATAACAGCAAGGCAAAGGCAGGCATACAGTTTTGGATGATTCTTTTTTTGGGTATCCACTGCACATGACTGTAACTGACTGTAACTCACAACTAACTGCCCTTCAACTGACTTCAGCAGTCTCTTTTATAGTCCAGGGTAATGGTCTCAACTGTCTTATTTTAAAAATAACAATCAGCTGTTTGAAAAAGTTATTTTTCCTGTCAATGACCTGTTCAAATAATCACCTAGGAACCAGGAACATTCTAATGACATCACCTACTAATCAACAGATTATCCACAGACAGATTGTACTTTAGAATTTCCCTCACAAACATGTGCAATTAGACATGTATCAAAACGCTGACATATTCTGTAAGCATTTTGTATAAACAGGGAAATACTCAACATTTTAAAAATGTATTTACAGTTTCACAATTAGACATGCTGGCATACAAGTTAATCTGAGAATATACACAAATCTCCTGCCAGACATGCTAACACAGATGACAGTGTTTTCATTCTCTTCACATTCCCCCGTTATGACTCAAACATGATATTCAAGTGACCTTTGTAAAACAACACGAGAAAAATGGATATACCTGGGAATATTAACACACTCCTCTCCTGGACAATCCATCCACATTGGCATTATTAACCCCACTGCAACATTGTATGGTCATATCATATGCTTGTAATCCTAGACTCCACCTCAGTAACTTAGCATTTTGCTTACTGATCCAATTAAGCCATTTTAAAGGTTTATGATCTGTGAGCACAGTGAATATTCTCCCATAAAGATAGGGCTGCAGCTTTTGCAATGTGCATACTATGGTCAAACCCTCTTTCTCCATGGCTGTATAACACTCTACTTTGCTTGGAGTCTGCAGTTCAGATATACCACTGGGTGCTCTTCTCCTTCTGCAGAAATTTGGGTAATACAGCCCCCACATCATAATTTGAAGCATCTATCTGTACAATAAATTCTTTATTATAATCTGGGCTAGCTAACACATGGGTTCCTCCCAAAACCTTTTTAAGCTTTTAAAATGCCTGCTCACAATCTGTGCTCCGCACTGCCTTGTCCAGTTTATTCTTCCTAGTTATGTCAGTAAGGGGTGCAGCTACAGTGCTATAATTGTGAACAAATTTCCTATAGTACCCTGCTGTCCCTAGAAATGCTCTCACTTGTTTCTTAGTGACAGGAACTGGCCATGCTTGAATAGCTTCCACCTTGACAGGTTCTGGCCTAATTTTACCACTTTCCACTTTGTGTCCTAAGCAAGTGACCTCTGTCATACCCACTTGACACTTACTGGGTTTAATTGTTAATCCTGCCTTACTTAATCTATCCAGGACCTCCCTAACATGTTGGAGATGTTTCTGCCAGGAATGGTTGTAAATGGCGATGTCATCCAAGTATGCTAGAGTATATGCCCCTGTTCATACCAAAATATGGTCTACCAAGCCTCTAGAATGTTGCTGGGGAATTTTTCATTCCAAAAGGTATCCTGGTAAATTGAGATAATCCATAAGGGGTTACAAAAGCTGACCTTTCTCTAGCAGCAGAAGTCAAGGGTACCTGCCAGTTTTCCTTTGTCAAATCAGTAGTGGTCAGGTACCTAGCCCCACCAAGCTGTTCTAGGGCTTCATCTGTTCTCGGCATGGGGTATGCATCTGACTCTGCAACTATTTAATTTCTAATAGTTTACACAGAATTTCACACTAACATTCTTCTTGGTACTAGCAGTACTGGGGAAGCTCAAGGACTGTTATACTCTTGAATTACCCCCAGTTCTAGCATTTGCCTTATTTGTTCTTTCAAAATCTGCTTTACTCTCTCAGGTACTCTATAAGGAACCTGCTTAATAGGTTTTTGGGGTTCTGTGTCCACAAGGTGCTGCACCAAGTCAGTACACCCAGGTCTCCCTGTGAACATATCCCCAAATTCCTGCAATACTATTTTTATCTCCAGGACTTGATTAGGAGTTAACTGCTGCAATATGGTGATCTCTTACACACAGGTGTCAATCCTAGCCTCACCCAAAAGATCAGTTACCATATTCCTTTCAGACTCTTCCTGCCACCGACTAGGAATGCTCAATACTAGGGCTCCCTGCCATGATAAGGTTTCATCATATTCACATGGTACAGTTTGTGCCCTTGTTTTGTACCTACCAGAGTTACCATGTAGCTCACATCATTGAGTTTCCTCACCACCTCAAAGGTTCTCTCCCAAGTTTCTTGCAACTTGTTATGTTTAACAGGAACAAGTATCATCACTTTCTGTCCTTAGCATACTCTTGGGCTCAAGCTTTCTTGTCATACCACACCTTCTTTTGTTGTTGGGTCACTGCTAGGTTCTTTTAAGCTAAACCCATGAGCTCCTTAATCCTTGTCCAAAGTTGAAAACATAAGCCATAGCAGACTCCTTCTGAGATTCCCTCTCACTTTCCAACTTGTCTTGAATTTAGTTTTAAGGCATCCTCACCATATTCCCATATAACAACTCAAAGGGTGAAAAATATGTAGATTTCTGCAGTAGTTTCCTATAGACAAAAAACAGGTGGGGCAAATACTTGTCCCACTCCCTTTTAAACTGGTCTGCAAATGCCCATAGCACAGTCTTAAATGTAGAGTTTAACTTCTCCACAAGACTAGTTGTCTGGGGATGGTATGGATGGTCTTTAGATGTTTCACCCCGCAACATTTCCACAGACAAGTCAGCAGGTCTGACATGAATTTAGCACCTCGGTCAGTCAGTATTTCTCATGTAAAACCTACTTTGGTGAAGATTTCTAGCAAATCATTTCTCACCTTTTCTGCCTCAATAGATGACAGAGCAACCACCTCAGGATATCTGGTAGCATAGTCTGCTACCACCAAGATGTATTTCTTTCCTGTAGAACTTGGAGTACTCAGGGGTCCCACAATATCCAGGGCCAGTCTCTGAAATGGGACTTTGATAACAGACGAAGGCATTAACAGAGCCTTAGCCATGTCTCCTGCTTTACCAACTTTTTAGCACTGTTCACATCCCTTGCCATCCCAGACCAATAGAAGTTTTGCATAATATGTCTCTTAGTACATCTTATGCCCATATGACCTGAAAAAGGAATGTCATGTGCTATGGCTTAAAGTGTCAGATGGTAAGCTCTAGGCAGTGCCAACTGCCATATTACTTCACCTTTTAGCCCACCACCAGGAGTTCAGTTTCTATACAACAAACCTTTGTTCCAGTATACAGACTCCTCTCTTCCTTGAGCCTCAGGTACCTCCTTAGCCATCTCCCTCATGCTTTGTAATGTAGGAGCCATACGTTGAGCCTGTCTCAACTCTGCCTTCATGACCTTCTTCAGCTCCCCTTCTACAAGAAGCCTAGTCCCTTCCAACAGCTGTGCCTCACTGTCACTCTGGGTACCGCCACTCACCTTCATCCTTGCAGTCACCATGTCTAAGGGAATATCAGTATTCACCAGCAGCTGTGGCTCACATTCAGAATTACTGCTACCAGATAGCACCTTCTCTGAAACAGCCAACATGCCAGTCCCAGCTTCAGGTATGAAATCTTTCTGTCACCCCCAGACTATTGGACCTACATTCCTTTCTCCAGCCTAAATGTCTGTCACTGTATGTGCACAAAGTTCTGTGTCATCAAAGTCATTCCATATCAGGATATCTGCAGGAATATCCTCAAATACACCTAATTGCTTGATTCCTCCTCCACCCTTCCAGTCAAGATGAACACTAGCCAAAGGTATTTGGAATAGGGTCCCTCCCAACTCTCTAACTGGAGTGGACGGCCCTAGCAAGTACTGCTCTCCCCTAACCACAGCTGCTCTCACAATGGTTATATCAGAAGCTGTGTCCCTCTTAGCAATTAGCTGTTTATCATCTACTAAGATTGGATATAGATTTTGGTCATAATTTGACACCCTAGTTCTTTCTAAACAATTTACCACTTGTAGTTTGTCATCCACACTTACTGGCTCCCAAACCGTCTGTTTCTCAGCTTGCTTTGATGGACATTTGGCTGCTATGTGTCCACTCTGGTTACACTTGAAACATCTAATCCCTAACCGTGCACTTGGATTAGTAGTTTCCCCATTACTGATGTACTCTTTTGGAGTAGTTTAGACTGCCCCCATGGGTTCCCTTATATCCATGTGCAGCACTGGGTATCCCTCTCTTATGCAGTAGTGCTCTGCTTGCCAAGTAGAGATCTCCTTTTCTCCCCAACACCTCTGCAGAGTCCTACTCACATTTTGCTAACCAGACTCCCATGTCATTAGGCAAAGTACCGAGGGCTTCTCCCCTCATCAACATGTCTGCCAGTCCCTCAAAAGTGGTGACCTGACACCCACTCACCCATCTTTGAAAGTAAATGATTAAGTCAGCAATATAATCATGTACACTTTCATCTGCCTTGCATCTATTTTCATGAAACTTTTTCCTATATGCCTCAGGTGTAAGTTTTTAAGTTTGAAACAGTCAAGCAAACAACATCACATTTTGCCACAATACAAAAAAATTGACATCATTTAAATTTGCTACAGCCTGAACAGCTTTACCATGGAGTAAGTGAATCAGGAGTTGAACACAGAGCTTACAGTCAACATCATATTGTCCACATACTCTATCTTAAATATATGAATAAAAACTATCAAAGTCATCTCCATCCCTGTATTGAGGAAAAGGTTTACTGACGTTTATGGCTTCTGAAGTCTGGTTATTCATTTCCTCATTACCTCCATGACCCTTTCAAAGGGTTTAAAGCTCCATTTCATGCCGGCACTGTCTCTCATTGTCCTTGGCTTCTAAATGCCTCAGTCTATCTGTTGATTCTAGTTCAAGGTGGTTGGTCTCCAGGCACAGTCTCTCTTCAGTTTCCAGTTCATATTGATGCTACCTCTCCTCAGCCTCCAGGCATTGCATTTGCTCCTCAGCTTCCAATTCCAATCTCCTTAACTCCAGAAGGATTCTCAGACCCTCTGAAGAAAATGTGAACTGTCCCATCTCATCAGGCTGCACATCACCAACACCAAACTGGATATCCTCCAATCAGCTGGTCTGAGCTGCGGCTACAACCAAGGCTGCAAATATGGTTTCCTTGATCAGGTTGGCATGCACCAATCCTCTGGCTTCACACTCCTTAGCCAACTAGATCTTTGTCAGCTTGCAAAAATATTCTGCTGACATTTTTGCTTGCTATCTCTGACTATATAACTAAAAAAATAAATAAATAAAACTGTGGTGTATTGAAATTCTTTGTTTACCTTGTGGCTGTCAAGAGTGCAAGCTGTGATGACAACTACCCACAGGCTACTGAAATCAGTTAAAAACCCCACCAAGCTGCCAACAATTAATGTGACTTCCAGTAAATATCCCACCAGACTGCCTGCAATAATTTGATGTCCCCCACTGAAAACCCAGGACATTAATTTAGGAGACTCAATCCTTACCACTGATACCAGTGTGGGAGTGTCACAGAAAACACCAGAGTACAGAGCACACAAGAGTAAAATTCACAATTTCCCTTAAGAGCACAACAGGAACACGATCTGCTTCCTGGGACTGGACTATATACCTCTGTCCACCACAAATGTAATGCCTTATCCTACACTTCAGATCAATGTGTTTCAGTTTAAGACCTCTGACTCACTCGTACTCAAAATAAATTCAAATCTAATACACTCAAACACTTATGTAAAGCCTGACACAGATTTCCAGCTGTGTCCCCTCCCCAACACAAATGGTAAACACTGCCAACAGAGTCAGACAGGTCTACATGCCCTTTAAAGGGTGATTAATTATTAAAAATTAAATATTAAAATAAATAACAGCTATGACCAGAAACATCCAAGCATTTATGGTGACCTGGGGAGTATCAAGCTGGTATAAAAACTTTCTAATCTCTAAGGAACACACTGATTATCCAGCCACAATATAAAGTAACAAAAAGCATTTAATAAGAAAAATGATTATAAGAATGTAACTCAGTAATTTTCAATAAACACCAAAATTCAATCAACAGAAATATAAAATTAAATTGTAGGATAGAAGTCCATCATCTTAGAAAAACTATCTGAATAACTAAATTTTCATAATCTAACCACAGAATACTGTCCCTGTCTAATCTAAAACATAACAGCAAGGCAAAGGCAGGCTTACATATTTTGGTGAGTCCTTTTTCTGTATCCACTGCACAGCACTGTAACTGACTGTAACTCTCAACTAACTGCCCATCAACTGTCTTCAACAGTCTCTTTTATAATCCAAGTTAGCAGTCTCAACTGTCTTGTTTTAAAAATAACAATCAGCTGTTTGAAAAAGTTTTCTTTCTTGTCAATCATCTATTCAAATAATCACCTAGCAACCAGGAACATTCTAATGACGTCACCTACTGATCAGCTGATACTCCACAGACAGTTTGTACTTTAGAATCTCCCTCTCAAACATGTGCAATTAGAAATGTATCAAAACACTGACAGATTCTTTAAACATTTTGTATAAACAGGGAAATCCTCAACATTTAAAAAAAATGTATTTACATTTTCACAATTAGACATGCTGACATATAATACAAGTTAATCTCAGAGTATAAATAAATCTCCTGCCAGATATGCTAACACAGATGACAGGTGTTTTAATTTTTTTCATATAGTGAATGACAGAAGAATGCCAAAGAAGCTGAAAGGTAAGGTGTACAAGACAGTAGAGTGACCAGTACTACTGTATGTTATAGAAACCTGGGCAGTAAATGCAGAATAGATGAGGAAGCTAGAGGTGATGGAAATGAAGTGCTGAGATGGGTGATAGGATGCACACTGTAGGACAGATGAAGAAATGAGGACATAAGAGCAGAAGCCAAAGTAGCTCCAATTGCAGAAAAGATAAAAAAGAACAGATTATGCTGGTTTGGACATGTGCAAAAAAGCAGAAGACAATCTGGTGAAGAAGATTTGGGACAGAGACTAGGATGGTAAGAGGAAATGAGGATGTATTGTGTGAGAGAAGATCTGTGGCAGTCAGAAGTGCTTGTTGAAGAAGGCAGAAGTGTAGCATAGAATCACGAGAGAAATGGCAAAAGTTAACACTACACCCTGACCCCATGTTGAAAATAGGAAAAAGGAGGTTGATGATGATGGTGTCTAATTTAACCATGCCATCTGATCTATAATCCTGGACTAATGCTCTATTGCATATCTTAACTACCTTATACATCGTGTTGCTACACCAACTGCTCCCTTGCTACCTATCTCTTCATTAGTATTAAAAACAAATCATAACTTCACAGGATGTATTCATTTCAAGGAGTATGATTCACTACTAAGGTTTTGTATGTTAACAAAATACATCTTTACTATATATTTTCCAGTAGAATAAACACCTCATAGTCTTATAATGATCATAGTTAATACTATATTTCTGATTCAAAAATCAACTAAACAGTACTTTTCTTTCTGGTATTGCAATAAGTGTCTATTTAAAACTGTAAATGTACAATGTAAATGCAGTTATCTACAAACTTTTGTTGGAGCTTTTCTCCCCAGCCCTCCACTGAAAATGGACTTTGCCCAGCCACATTTTCCTGTTCAACAAAGAAAGATAAATAAATAGAAAGTTAGAATAGTTTCTAAATATTCTGAGGTTAGCTAAGGTTCCATGTTTTACTTTTTATTTCAACGGAGACAGTTATATGGTCTGACCTGGCAATCAAGGTCATTATATGGGGGGGGGGGGAGTTCTCTCATGTTTGGGAGGACCTGGTCATGCACATTAGCACCCCTAGTAGGCCTATGGGCCAGCTAGTTTCGGGTGTATGTGTTTACAAAGTCCACAGATCTGTGGGCCTTCATATTTGGGGTCATGTATGATTCCCAGTTTATAATAGTCTAGTTTAAGTCACCCATGAATATGGCATTTGGTTTAATGAGGAGTGTCCCCACTGCATTGAAGTATGGGTCATCGAAGGAAATCTATGTCTTGCAAGGATATGGTATGGCACTTTCCCTGTGCCAGTCTGGACATGGAGAATATAAACTGAGTCATACTTTTTGACCAGCCCTGAAGTGTCTTTTTTATGCATATTGAGACACTTCCACCTTTTTTCCCCTTCCTGTGCAGTAGCTCTTCTAAGTGTGTGGAAAGCATTAGAACCCTACACTGCTGGCTGCTGTCTGCAGCTTTAAATCATGTATCAGTAACTGCACAAGCATCTACGTTCTCCAGGGTGAGGAGAAGTTGCAGGTCATGAAGTTTCTTGTTTAGACTCCTGGCTTTAAGCAGTAACACCTTTAGATTATCATGGATTGTTTTGCAATGTTCAAAGTTTTATCAGGTTGGCAATGGCTTAAAAAGGGACTCTAGGAGTATACAAGGTTTTAGCCAATACTTGAAAACCTAGAAGGGACATGTAGACCATTCATGGCAAAGCAGCATGGTCTGTCAACCATATGCTTCAAGGCTGACAAATATTGTATCCCCTTAAAATGACAGCAAATGTTTAAAGTCATTTATTTGATGTTCATATTGTGGCATAATCCTTGGAGAAGGTAGAATGCTTTTCAATACTAGGACCATATAGGCCTGAGACACATAGTCCAAGAGCTCCATCATGCCTCTCTCCATTAAGTACAGGGATGTACAGTTCAAGTTGTTTATATCCACATGGACTATGACTGAGTCATACTGGTAGTTGTAATTGGGTCTATATTAGATAATCGAACTTTAAAAATTTCAAGTCTTGTATGGTCGACACCATATGATCGAACTTTTAAAAGTTTGAAAATCTACTAAAAAAAATAAACTACACAAATAATCTACCTGAATGTTTTAAAAAGAGGGACAAGCCCTCTGCACCCTCCACACCACCCGCTCTTTAAATATACCAACTCCAAGATCGCACTACAGTGAAGAAAAGGGAAATCCTCCCATTCCACACTGAGGGTCTCCATTAAAATGTTCAAACTTTCAAAGATGACCATATGACAGTCAACCTTTTGAAAGTTCGATCATCCAATATAGACTCGTTATAATTCAATGACCTGAATGCATGTGTGATCTGGTGACTCTTGGCCCCCTGATAGGCAACTGATGGTGACTCTCGTATTACTCAGACTGGAGAGTAGGACATCTGTGTGTCCTACAACAGACTCTTCTATGACCAAACTATTGGGCTGTGTGGTGATTTGCCTTATGGGGTTCGAAGATAAGATACCAGGAGATGTGGCTGCATGTGTTGTGGTAGATCTTGTTTTGGTAGTCTGATTTTGAGGTTGCTGAAGAGACTTATTAAGTACAACATCTGGGAGATCTTCAGGATTTACGAAGGTTATATTTAAGAACTTCAGCATATGTGAGTCTTTGTGTCTGGTTCATAGTATGTGTGGTGGATGTAGCATGTATGCTTCTGCCAAACTGTTTGGTAGTGTAAGTGTTTGTATGTGAAAAACTTGCCTCCAGTGACATTGTATAATTACGTCTCTCACATATAGTATATGTTTGTTTAAAAATTAGGTGGTTGTCCGAAAACATAAGACAACTGCTACACTGCCTCATGATTCCCATAGCCACACAACTGGCTGTATAGATAATAAGAAAGTGCATATCCATGGTTTCAAATCCTTATTACGTCATCTACAAAGGAATGGTACAAGAGCAGTTTACAGCTGACTAACTTGGTTAAGAATCAATGTGCAAATTAGTTACTCCTAGTGCAGCTATGTACTAAAGAAATTTTAGCTGTAGTTTTATAGGAACATTTCACATCTAAGTAGTTGTGTCAGTACAGGGCAATTCTAACCACAGTTGCATAATACCAAGCCTTGTGCAAACACGGTGTCTTTATACAAGTGCAGAGAACCAGAAACAAGCAAAATGCCATTCTGGCCAAATACAATAAGCACATTCTAAGGTTTCTACAGTGATTTCCATAAAGGAATGAGATGAGGCTACCCTCTGCCACCACTAAAGTGCAGGACTAACCCTTTTAACTTTAAATCACTGAAATAGTCTGGAAGTGCAGTAAATAAACAACATACGCTGTAAGCCAAGCGACAAACACTTAAGGAGAAGTGCAGAATTCAGCAGTTTAAGTGCAGAGGAAAAACTATAGAATTCTAAAACTGTTTAAAGTGTAGTTTGCTCCTTTCCTCACCAGAATAAAAATAGTAGCACTAGTCACAAACTGCTTCCTGAAAGGTAATATTAACCCAAATGTTTATGGGTTCGGTACACTTGCTATAGTCACAATGAAAGTCAAACTGCACAAATGTCCTGAAGAGGTTCTCAACAAAACTGCTCCAAGATCACTCAGTAAAGTCCCATACACACTGTCTTAGCAGAGAGCAGCAGGAACCAATGTCTCATTGGTAGCTTAGTCCCTGATGTTACAGACTTTACAAAAGTAAGACTGAAAAAAGGATTACCACTTTGAAATTTGCAGTGTATTAAGTGAGTGGGGTGGTATGAAACAAAAGATAACTCACACTTTAAGAGATGAAGGGGAAGGCCTCCCCTGTTGATCTCTCAGTGTCGAGTAGAATGAGTAATTGAGAGGATACTGGAAGGTGTAGCCAAAGTTCAATTTATAGTAGGCACTAACAAGTGAAAAGCCACCACGTCTAAAACCATAAGAGATAGGGATAGGGCCAGAAAAATTAAATGTAGTCAGACACAAATAGCGTCAAACAACACTTCTAAATAACAATGCTGCTAAATACTTGCAACTTAAATAAAAATCCCTATTCTCAGCTCCTGTCTATAACTAGCAGATTGGATTCCTTTCAAGTCAGTGAATGGAAAATTAATTCTTCTCGAAATGACAATAGCGAAAAACTTTACAACTCCAAGAAGAAAAAACATTTAAGGTAAAACAAAATTAAAACTAAAAAAACTAATATAAGAACAAAAATAAAATAATAATAATAATAATAATACAAGTAAACAAACATTACAAGACTAAATCCAATCAAAAATCAAATGAAGTCCTTAAACAGCATTCACACGTCAATTCAGTTAAATAATAGAACATGACACAATAACTGGAAGGAGGAAGTAGAAACACGAAATGTGCTCTACCTGTGCAACAATGTGCTCAATGGACCTTGTCAAGATTGCACTGATATAATTCCCAGTATGCCATCAGGAGAGAATGTTAATGTATTCATGCAGCTCATAGTGTATTGGTCCTTGGATGATGTAGGGCTCATGGCTTAGCCATGTGTCACGTTTAATCAAATTCTTCATAAAGTCCATCGACTAAGATGAAGAATTTTAAAGAGTACATAGATGTTACCAGGCCGAAGTACAAATTTACTCATACAGCACCTAGTGATTTGCACCCATGGTGCAGAGCTTACTGTGATCAAGATGACTCCTGTGTAATTACTGAGCATGGGAGCTAGAGAGAGATGGACAGAATGAAGGGAGTGAAGTAGCTTTCAGATCACCTATCATCAGGGGATGGAGGCAGCTCAGCTCACCACTTAGGTGTCACCCAGTGAGAGTTCTGTGTGGAGCAGTCCATGGAGTCTGAGTCAAAAGGATGCACATTCATGACCTGAAGCATTGGTCTGAGGGAGTCATGTGGGGAAGCTTGTGTGCTCCTCCCTCAAAAGTACTGGCAGCTAAGCATCCAACTGAACAGCCATGGTGGGGATTAAGAGCTTCTGGGGCAGGAAGGGAAACCTATGTCCTCATGCATGACATCTGGACTAATTCTCATCTCACAGAGACACTAAGGCTATTAAAACCTATGCTATCACATAGGAATGAATGAGTGATAAGGTCAAGTGTTTATCAGAGTGATGACAGGTAGAATGAGGGGAATTAAAAAAATAACTCATAATTCTGGTCCTATGGTATAAAACAGTTCTTTATCTGACAGTAATTAGAAAAAAATGTTACGCTATTAAAGATGATTTAACACATGTACAATATTTGTCACTGACAGCCCTGCAGACAATGCACGTGTTTAATCTAGCTGCTATGTCGACATGTGTAAAATGCTCCAATTAGGGATAACTGGTCATTAGTGTTACTTTGCTCAGCCTCAAACCCTGTACCATAGGTACAAGAAACAAGACCCTGAATTCTCTACCCCCACCACCACTTGTGCTTCAATGAGTTGAGTGCATAGGTCTCAACTGTCCAGATTTTCACAGAATGTCTGGAATTTCGGGCTCATACTTTTGGTCTGCTCCTCCAAACTGTGTGGTTTTCTGACAAATCATTGAGGACTAAGTTCACTAAATATTGACAGGCATTTAAGTTTCAGTCTTCCTATCTTTCAGGAAATGCATATAAACACAAAACCTTTTATTCTAGCAACTTTCTAGGATTATACAAGGAATGTTTAAAATGTGTTCCTGGTATTCCTTTGTCTCACCACTCCCTCCATAAATTTTGGCTTTTTCCATATTTCTTGCGCTACACAGTTGAGAGATATGGTTGAGTGTCTTTTGCATTTTACAAGAAAGTAAGTGTTAAGAGCATTTTACAAGGAGCTGAGAGCTTTGGGGGAAGAGAAGTTTAGTGCTGCTTATGCCGTCTGTTTCCAATGGGCAATTGTTGTTTATAAAATGATATCACTATTGTACTAAAGCATTTGAAAGCATTGTTAATAGCACAACAGGTAATATTCATACTCTTAATGCAGAAGGCTATGGGTTCTATTCCCACAGTATGTAGATTGACTGTTGATGGTGTACTGTTTTAGACTTTAAAGGGGTAAATGCTGCAGTCCTAGTAATTCCTGTTTGGTATCTCTTATGCTGTGGTTTGGCAAATAAATATTTAACTACAGTACAATAATATACATGTACCGTACAGTTTTGTACTTACAGTAAATTTGTTTTATTTGTCTTGTTTAATGTTCATCAAAAACATTTTTAGAAGTTTTTTTTTATGTGGTTCAATTATATGTTTAATTATCTGAACAATATGATTATCTGAACGATGTGATTATCTGAACTACCCTAGGTCCCAATTAGTTTAGATAATCAACTCTCTACTGTATATCTGTATACCTAACTTTATCTAAGAAATGTAATTATTTTTTCTCTTGTTTGGAATCTCTTATGCTGTAGTTTGGCAAATAAACATCTAATTACACTACAGTAATATGCATGTACTGTACTGTTATGTACTTACATTAAATGTGTTTTATTTGTCTTGTTTAATGTTCATCAAAAACATTTTAGAAGTTTTTTATCTGGTTCAATTATATGTTTGATTATCTGAACAATTTGATTATCCAGACTAGCCTAGGTCCCAATTAGTTTGGAAAATCAACTCTGTACTGTATATTTGTATACCTAACCTTTGCAAAGAAATGTAATTTTTTTTAAAAAAAAGCTGAGAGGTAATGTAAAAATGTTAGGAAGGAGCCAGTCTAATTACATAAATGCATTGTGTCTGTTTGTGCAAGTGTTGACTTGAGATCAAGAACAGACTCAGGCAACTGGAGGAATAGGATGATGAGGCTGACAGAAAGCTTTCATATCATAGTTTCATAGTTTCATAGAATAGTACTAGGCTATCTGCCCTGGGGCATTTGTAAGCCTAGCCATAGTGATGTGGCTTTTGCCACCCCATGAAATGGTACAAAAAATGTCCGGAATAAATTTAGAATACTGTGCCTCTGTCTAGTAGTGACAAAATGAAGGTTCCCCCTTATATAATAGAATTAGTTTACTGTGTCCCTGTCTAGCAGTGACACAGATGTGACCCCTGGGGTAAACTTACGATCTCCCATCCACTCATCAAGATTTCTCTTGAAGAGAGTCAGTGGGGGGCTCTGCCTAATATGAACTGGGATCCTGTTCCAAAGCATGGGAAGCCTCTGGGTTATGAATCTATCCCTCCAGCATGCCCTATTCATACTTGTGCCGAGGTTTAAGTCTTTAGCTCTTGTGGTCCTGATGGGTTTGGATTTTTTGAGGTGGAGCATGTCCATCAGATCCTGATTGGACATGGCCTTGTACATCAGGCAGAGATCACCTCTGAGCAGGCGGTATGCTACTGAATAGAGCTGAAGTTTCTTTAGTCTGGCAGAATAAGACATATGTTGGAGACCCTTGATCCTCTTGCTGAGGTACTTTTGTGGTCTCTCCAGCTGTTGCAAATGCCGGGTGAGGTACATACCAAATGGGGCATTGAACTCAATCATGGGTCTGATGAGGGAGGAATATAGGGGTACAATGACATCCTTGGATCTGGATGTGAATCCCTTCATGATGAGGTGTGCAAGGTAGAATGTTTTTCTAACCACTTTGGCAACGTGGGTGTCAAATGAGAGGTCACTGTCAACTTGGGTCCCTAGGTCTCTGATTACTTTTTCTGTACTCAGTGGGTTGCTGTCTATGTGATAATTTTTGGGTACTTTGTTTTTCCCAAAGGGGATGCCTATACATTTTTTGGCATTTAGTTTAAGGCCGTGGCTCCGGCACCAGTTGTCCGTTTCTGTGAGACCTTTTTGTAGGATGTGTGTGTCTGCTGGTGTATCGACTATGGCGCCTAGTTTGCAGTCATCTGCGAACTTTGTCAGCCACAGCCCTCCCATGTTTGCTTTAACATCTGAGAAATAAATGCCGAACAAGAGGGGTCCCAGGACAGATCCCTGTGGGACACCACTTGTGACTGGCTTTGAGTCTGACATTGCTCCAGCGATTTTAACTTTATGGGTTCTGTCCTTTAGCCAGTTTGCAACCCATCTAGTGACATAAGGGTTTACTTTTAAGCTGTTGAGCTTATCTATGATGCCTGAGTGGGGTATTGTGTCGAAGGCCTTAGCCAAGTCCAGGTATGCTGTATGGACTGCTTTGCCCTCATCAATGGCTCTAGTGACTGTTTCAAAAAAGTCAACCAGGTTTAAAAGGCAGGATTTGCCCTTTACAAAGCCGAACTGGGTGGGGTCAAGTGTCTGTAGGTCCCCTATGTCTCTGTTTATGAGTTCCATAATGATTCTTTCCATAGCTTTGCAGACCAGGCTGGTTAAGTTTATGGGGCGGTAGTTTCCAGGGTCTGTAGAGGCACCCCCCTTGTGGAGTGGGACCACTGTTGCTGTACGCCAGTGTTCAGGTACATATCCTGAAGTAAGGCTATGGTTAAATAGCATTTTTATGTGTGGGTGTAGCTCCTCTTGGAGTTCAAGTAACACGCAACCCGGGATACCGTCAGGTCCCATTGATGCTGTGTTTTTTGCTTTGTTTAGGGTGGTTCTCACTTGGATATCTGAGATGACAGGGAGATTACATTCAGCTGGGATAAGTATTTCTTCTTTTGGGGGTGAAGGAGGGGAGAAATTTGCACAGAACCTGTCAGCCAGAATGTTGGCAATATCTGTGGGTTCAGTGTATTTTTTGTTGTTGTGAACCAACTCTGAGCATATCTGAAGGTTTCCGCCCAGGTTTCTAACATAGCTGAAGAAGGCTTTGTGGTTATCTTTAGTGTCCTTAGCGATTTTTCTCTCAAAGTTGGCCTTGGATGTTTTTATGAGAGAACGTAGTTTTCTGCTAATGTTGATCAGAGATGTCTTCCCTTCATGGGATTTTGCTCTGACGTGCAGTAGCTTCCTTCTTTTGTTATACAATTTGTTTATGGCTGAGGTCCACCAGACAGGATGCTTACCTTTGATGGAGAGGGACTTGGATTTGTTTGGGATTGCATGATCCATGCATTCTTGGAGATGTCCATAGAAAGCATTTGTGAGAGATTCGGCATTGTGGGATGTGGTATCCACAGGCACAGTGGGCTTAAAGGATACCATCTCAGTCTTAAGAAGAGTGAAGTCTGCTTTTGAGAAGTTTTTCACTATGGTCTTTTGTGCTGGGGGTGGAGGTGGGATATGTATATCCAGGGTGATTAGTTTGTGGTCAGATCTCACTAGTGAGGGGTATACTTCCGGTGTGGAGCATTTTGTCCCCATGTTTGTGATGATCAGGTCTAGTATATTATCTCCCCTAGTGGGAGAGGTGACTAGTTGTTCCAGTGCATTTGAATTTATGAATTCCAGGAACCTTTGGGCTAGGTTATTAGGGCTAGAATAATGTACCCAATCTATGTTTGGGTAGTTGAAGTCTCCCAGTATGATGGTATTTTGTGATACATTCATATCCTCCAATGTCTTCAGGAAGGCTGAGTGGGGTTCTTGAGATTGGGAGGGTGGTCTGCAACATGCTACCAGTTGTATAGCAGTTTTGCCTATGGTTAGTTGCACCTGTATGGTCTCTGATGCTTCATGTGTTGCTACTAACCTGGAGGTGTGGGTGTCCTTGATGAATATGGACACTCCCCTCCCTTTGTGGTTCAGCCCGGGTTTTGGGGCTGAAAAGCATGATACAAGGTATAGCCTGGTAGCACTGGGGTGCTCTCAGGAGCCTTGAACCAGGTTTCAGTTACTGCACAGACGTCAATGTTCTCCATGCTGAGGAGTGCATAAAGTGCCTGCATCTTGAGATTTAGACTTCTGGCGTTGAGCAGCATTACCCTTAGTTTTTTTCCATTTTTGTTTTCTAAGGAGGTGGGTTTGTCTTTTGAGCCTTGCCTAAAAAAGGCACTATGGGGGTGGCAAGAGCCTTAGCCAATATCCGGAAGCCCAGTGGTGACAGGTGTAAGCCATCCCTTGCGAAGCAGCGTGGCTTGTCCAACATGTCATCCCAGGCAGACAGACATCGGATCCCCTTAGAATGACATCAGTACTTGAGCCAATTGTTAAAGCTGATCACCTTGTCTTTGTATTGTGGTATCATTCTTGGTGAGGGCAAGATGCTGCTCAGGGTCAGGGTCATACCAGCCTGGGCTACATAATCGGAGAGCTCCTCTATGTCTCTTTTCATGTAGTCCAGAGAGGTACGTCTCAGGTCATTCACACCAGCATGGACAATGACGGAGTCATATTTGTACTTGCTTTGGAGTGACTTGAGTGCGTGTGTTATGTGGCGGATCCTAGCTCCCGAAAGACAGCTCACAGTCACCTTCTCCTTGTTCAGCCTGGTCAGCGGGACATCAGTGTGTCTGACTATAGAGTCACCTATTACTAGTGTATCAGGCAAGGTGTTTGGCCTTAAGGGCTGTGATTGGTTGACACACTGATTTATTGAAGTATGTGTTGCATGTGTTTTGTTTTGAGGTGGTGGATTTTTGGATGTCTACTTTGGGAGCCTCTGTTGTTTTGGTAAGTTTTTTATTAGAGCCTCCGAGTATGTCTTTGTGTTTTATGTGTTTGGTTTGCAGTTGTGGTAGGTCTATGTGGGACTGGGATTGTTGTGTGTGTGGTTACCATCTCCTCCTGTCTGGTCATGCCAGCCCTGAGTTGAGAGAGTTCAGCCTCCAGTTTGGCTATATAGTTGCATCTCTCACATGTATTTGTGTTTGTTGGGAGGAGGAGAGGGTTGTCTGTGTACATGAGACAATTGTAGCATTGTCTCAAGATACCCAGATTGACCAGCTGAATTGGAGACGACGCCAGTAATCTACCACTCGACATGCTAGAACAGTATAAGGGAGTGCTGTACCTTTAAGGGAAGTGGATATTCACAGGGGTGGTAAGTAGATGTAGTGCTTTACTTAGTACGAGAGTGCTTACTTAGTAGAGAAGTATTGAGAACAAGTGCGAGGCTTATAATATAGTGAGTAGTCTGGTTATACTAAGAGTAGAGCTTCCTTAAGGGAAAATTTGAAGAGCAGACTTGGCGGAGCCAGAAAAAGTTTAACCTTGTTTAACCGCGCACAACCGCACAAAGCCGTGCAAATGCGGATTTTAAACAGTGAACTACAAAAGAGCTAGAAATGGTCCAAAACAGCCAATTACTAGAGCTTCTTGTGCTGAGGTCACTTCCTACAGGGAAGGTAGGCTGCTCAAGGCTCCCCACTCCCACTGGTGAGCAAAGAAACTTCCTTCTATCCAAGTAAGGTAATGGACAACACAGGAACTACACCACAGCCCAGAATACAGCAATGCCTGTAAACTGGTTTAAACTAGTCGAGGAGAGGCGGGAAAACAAGGATTATTTTTTTGTTTTTTTGGTAGAAACACACAGAAAATGCAGAAACAGTGATAAATTAGTTACACGGGCTAGCACACTTCAGTGGGCAGCCTCCACAGTTAAATTAAACAAACAACAAACAAACTTTCGATCAAATTCGACTAAAATGTAACTTTAAGTGCAGATTTTAAAATAATGCAGCAAACAGTTAAAAAACAGTTCAAGCTAGTTCAGGGTAAGCTACAGAAGCTATTCCAAGTGAAAAAAGCAAAGATACTTAAATCCAGAAAGTAGTCACTTTTCTGAGTTCCCTGCTGCTAGGACCACTCTGCAGAACCACGAGGAGCTTGTCTGAGCAGTATAGCCAGAAAAAAACACCCAGAGGCGGATTTTAAACAGTGAACTACAAAAGATCTAGAAATGGTCCAAAACAACCAATTACTACAGCTTCTTGTGCTGAGGTCACTTCCTACAGGGACAGGTAGGCTGCTCAAGGCTCCCCACTCCCACTGGTGAGCAAAGAAACTTCCTTCTATCCAAGTAAGGTAATGGACAACACAGGAACTACACCACAGCCCAGAATACAGCAATGCCTGTAAACTGGTCTAAACTAGTCGAGGAGAGGCGGGAAAACAAGGATTATTTTTTTGTTTTTTTTGTTTTTTGGTAGAAACACACAGAAAATGCAGAAACAGTGATAAATTAGTTACACAGGCTAGCACACTTTAGTGGGCAGCCTCCACAGTTAAATTAAACAAACAACAAACAAACTTTCGATCAAATTCGACTAAAATGTAACTTTAAGTGCAGATTTTAAAATAATGCCGCAAACAGTTAAAAAACAGTTCAAGCTAGTTCAGGGTAAGCTACAGAAGCTATTCCAAGTGAAAAAAAGCAAAGATACTTAAATCCAGAAATTAGTTGCTTTTTTGAGTTACCTGCTGCTAGGACCACTCTGCAGAACCACGAGGAGCTTGTCTGAGGAGTATAGCCAGCAAAAAACGCCCAGAGGCGGATTTTAAACAGTGAACTACAAAAGATCTAGAAATGGTCCAAAACAACCAATTACTACAGCTTCTTGTGCTCAGGTCACTTCCTACAGGGACAGGTAGGCTGTTCAAGGCTCCCCACTGCCACTGGTGAGCAAAGAAACTTCCTTCTATCCAAGTAAGGCAATGGACAACACAGGAACTACACCACAGCCCAGAATACAGCAATGCCTGTAAACTGGTCTAAACTAGTCGAGGAGAGGCGGGAAAACAAGGATTATTTTTTTGTTTTTTTGTTTTTCTTGGTAGAAACACACAGAAAATGCAGAAACAGTGATAAATTAGTTACATAGGCTAGCACACTTTAGTGGGCAGCCTCCTCAGTTAAATGAAACAAACAACAAACAAACTTTTGATCAAATTCGACTAAAATGTAACTTTAAGTGCAGATTTTAAAATAATACAGCAAACAGTTAAAAAACAGTTCAAGCTAGTTCAGGGTAAGCTACAGAAGCTATTCCAAGTGAAAAACAAGCAAAGATACTTAAATCCAGAAAGTAGTCACTTTTCTGAGTTCCCTGCTGCTAGGACCACTCTGCAGAACCACGAGGAGCTTGTCTGAGCAGTATAGCCTGGGAAGAGGGATTGTGGAAGCCCAGTGCCTGTGATCCTTAGGTGAAAACCAGGAAACTGATAGATAATTGACTCAGATTAAAGACAGGGTGGTAATTGCATCTTGTAATTATGTTAGACACTTCCCTAGCAAAGGTCTTTGACCAGCTAACAAGGATAATTGCTCCCAGCTTTTACATATTCAAGTCCCCATAGGTTACCTCACTCCCTAGTACTACAAGTGAATCACAGTCAAGACTCATGGCACAAGGAGTTGCTGGGCCCACCCATAAAGGGTTACACAATTGGGAAATCCCTGGTTGAGTAACACTGGAAAATGTAAAACAACCAGAGTCATATGAGGACAGGAGAAGTGGAGGTTTAAAAAAATGGTCTGAAGGGCAAACTGTCGCATGCCACCATATGTTAGCCTTAATTCAACTATTATTCTTTTGTGTATGAATTCTACAGAGTCTTCTTAGATAGTGAAATTGTTCAGCTGCCACTAAGAAAAGGAAAGGTGGAACTAGATATCATGTGCACAGCAGTGATGCTGGATTGATCTATTCTGCTTGATGAAAATTAGAGGAGACACATGCACTTTAATCAAGATCATAAACTATTCTAGTGCAATCTATGTGTCCTTCTTGGAGCACAGGAAACATAGAAAATATTAAGTAAACTCTCTGTAATGGCCATTTTAAGCCTAGCTAATAACGTAAAGTTAGAATCAAATGTGCACTTTGCATTGATGAGGTGAAGACCTTGACTATTATACTATACCCACTCAAATGTTTTATTTGCAGTCTTTTGGTACCATAAATAAGGTACAGATGCTATGCTTCATCAGTAACTTAGCTACATCCTGTCTACATTATAAAGAGCAGAACTAATTACATTGCTTAAAACCATTGCTTTAATAACTACTGTTGATTTTATAAACAAAAATTGAAATGCAGGCAAACAGTGTCACTGAATACAAAAATGCAAATCAAAAGCACATAAAATAATAAACATTGTTAATATTAATAAAATAAATTTGAGGATTACAGTGGGGTAGGACAAAGAAGTGGAAACAGTTTTTGTTAGCTTATGAGAAGACACTTAGAGTAGAAAGAATCAAAGTTAGACTGATGTTATTTAAGAGAGGTTTTGTTAAAGTGAAGAAGAATTTCAAAGGATTGCTACATACAAAAATTAGGTGAAGTATACAACATAACTCTGTGTCATTAAATTCTACAAATACAAACTTACATGCATACATACAAATGTTTCAAGCACCAGCATTAATGCCGTTCTAGCTTGTCAATATACCAAAACACTTGTTCCCATAATAAATGTCCAGGCTGTTCTTAAAAATATCTAAACTAGTACTTGCTTTAATGTAATTTGGTGGTCTGTTCCAAGCATCAGCTATTCTGTCAGAGAACCAATTAGTAGGCTTCTCATTCCTATAGAATCGTCTACATAAGTTATCTGATGATTCTCTAGTACTTTTTGATAACCCCAAACATTCACAGAGGTAGTTTTCCCTAAATGCCCTACATACCTGAATAAGATCTCCTCTTAAATATCTGTAAGAGACACTGTACAAGTTCAGATATTTTAGTCTTTCATAATAACTTAGATTTTCAAATCCATGGATGCCCTTGATCTATTTCCGCTGTACTCTTTCTAATTTATTCATGCTTGTTTTCCTATAGGGTTTCCATATTGTTATTCCATACTCAAGTTTGGCTGTAATGTAACTAAAAAACAATTACTTCATTATGTTTGATTTCCTAGACTTCATAAATATTTTTATACAACTTATAGTTCTATAACTATCATTAGCCAACTGGTTGATATGATTAGAAAAACTCATAGCTGAATCTATCCATATACCCAGGTCTTTAAATGAGTCTATAGTTTCAATCACTGTGTGCTGTATTAAATATTCACCTTTCAGTTTATGTCTCGCAAATCTCATATGCTTAGTTTTTTATGTATTTATCAACATATTATTCTCCTGTGCCCAAATGGTCAATTTAGTCAAATTATTTTGCAGACATGCCTTATCTGTAACAGTTGTAATAAGTTTACCCAATTTCAGGTCATCAGCATATAGAGTGTAGAAAACCTCAGATGAAAAAGTAAGGTTTGAAAGATACAATCTAAACAAGTAAGGACCTAGGACAGAGCCCTGTAGAACACCTTGACTATAAACAAGGATTTAACTTGTCCAGTTAGTGTGTGATACTTGCCATGTCCTATTTGAAAGCCATGCAGCTATCCATGTTATCAACAGTACATCAATACAGAGTTGTACTAATTTACCGATCAGTGTTTTGTGTATTACCCTGTCAAATGCTGAAGTTAAATCTATATAAATCACATCACAGCAGAATTTTTCATTCATAGCTTTTATTATATTGTTATAGAACATCATGTTACAGGTGGTAATAGATTTTCAACATATGCATGCTGATCTATGGTTTCAAGTCCCAACCTTTCTAGTTCTAACAATAACTTATCCAGTATTACCTTCTTCATTATTTTTCCACAACAGGAAAGTAGACTTAAAGGTCTATATGATTCTGGATTTGTCCTACTCCCCTTTCCCCTTAAAGACAGGTTTAATAAGTGCATGTCTCCAACCTTGAGGAATCTCTCCCATATTGATATGACCTAGTGAATAATAGATATAATGGTAGTGTAAGTTCTTGCTGAAGTGTTCTCAGGTCATTGTTACTTATTCTGTCTCCTCCTTGCACTTTGTTTGGATCCAGTTTACGCAGTTCTTTTTCAATATACTCTAATTTGATTCCAGTATCTGGGGTTACCTGGCTGTCACTAGGACAACTTATCACCCCTTTTGTGGAGCCAAACTATTTTGTATAAGATTTTGTAAATATATCTATAATCTGTTGTGTCTGAGAATAAATTTTAAAATCTGCACACACTTTATCAATTTGTGTTTCTTTACTCATTCCACATCTTATGTATCTATAAAAAGATTTCCTATTATGCTCAATATCTTTATATACATTTTCTTCAAATATTTCTTGATCTTGTCTAACACTATGCTTAATCTGTTTGTCCAGCTTGTTTATTTCAGTTTTCAAAGTTGTAGTTTGACCTCTCTTCCATTGAGGGGATATGAGGGTGTTAGAAGAGTAGATTTGTACAGGAGCACTACAGAATCATGAAAGCCCAAAATCCTGAGACCAAATTCTTGAAAGCTCAAAATATTGAAGCCAAAATACTGAAAATGCACAGGATACCAACACTTATATATTCCAGCACAAGTACATACAGAAACAAATAAAACACAAACCAAATTACTCTTCTCCCCCTGCCCCCTGCTTATACTTGGAGAAGAGTAATATGGTTTGTGTTTTGTTTCTCTATGTACTTGTGCTGGAATATAGTAAGTGTTGGTATCCTGTGCGTTTTCAGTATTTTGAGTTTTCAGTATTTTGAACTTTCAAGATTTTGGTCTCAGGATTTTGGTCTTTCAGGATTCTGTAGTGCTCCAGTTTGTACTTATGTTGTCAGGGTCACACTATCTTCAGAGATAAGTCTATATGGTGAGTCTATCTTATCTGATCTGCATTCACAATATATAAATTAAAGCAATTGAAATAAAAGTGATCTAACCCATCCTTTATCTAAGACCAGGAAAACTCAGTTAAAGAAAAACAGAAATAAATCAGTTTTTGCAAGAGGCAAGCTCTCCTGCACTCCTGTACTTTTCACACCTCCCTAACTTCTGTGCCTTCTAGAGTGCACAGCTACAGCCTCATTTATGACTTGTATCACTGCAGCCTTTTGTAGATCATTAACTGTAGGTTGCATTTTTATGTTTTTTTTTTGTTTGTTTTTTTTTTTTGTTGTTCTTTTGCTAAGGAATTTGGTAAACTCTGTAGTTTTGGCTTTTATTCCATGATGCCATTAAAGCATACACTGAAGATTTCAGAAACTGAATCTGCATGCAGTTGCTCATATTTAAGTTTCGTTGTGTGTGAACTATGTGTTTTGGAGTTAGATGGGTATGCACAGAATACATAATTATTGTACGCTGAATAGTTAAGTACTTAGACTGCCTTCAGTGTGCCTTCTGAAATCTCATCTACAGCAGGTGCACAGAAGTCTTCCTTTGGCATGCTGCTTTATCTGCATATAGCTTCCATGAACTTTACGGAATCCAGCATCGTGTTTGTAAAATATAATTAGAGTAGAGGACTAACTGTTAAACATACAAGGAAATTAATTTGGACTTGTATTCCTTTTTTATTCTTATTTCAATATATTCATTTCTATATTTGGGTAAAGTTCATTAATTTGTGACAGGGGTAACCATTTCGCAGTGTAAATATCGATTCGGGTGATATGGACACATTGACTAATGTTGATGAGATTACCCAACCCGTTATAATAATGAGAAAAGGGGGGGCTGATGACAACAGCAACAGTGTAATTCATTAGTACTACTAGAAGAGACTCAATCCCCTGGATTCTCAAAAGCTTTCATGGCGTGCAAGATTGGTGCAGGAGCTCAAGCAGGCAATATGTCTGCTGTGCGATCCAGGAACAGCCTGCAGGGGCATGCACAAGCGCTCCTGCACTAATCCTGCACGGACTAAGCCCTGGTATGCAAATCACCCCATTTGCAGGAGACATTTATGCAAATAAGGTGATATTGCAATCCAGGAAGCTTGCAACAGTCCGTACAGGACTAGTGCTATCTGCAGAAATGTACTCGGTTAGTAACCGAGTACATTTCTGCAAAATCCAAAATGGAGCTCTGACAGCTCCAAATAAAGGTTGCATATCATGTAGTAAGCATGTCAATGGCCAAGTATAAGGCCATTGGCATTGCAAACATAAAAAAAAAATAATACAGAAATCAACTTTTATTTTCTTTAGCCGATCTCGGCTGTTTATGCATAGGGCAGTGGCATGCAAACGGGATCGGGGGGAAAATAACAAAATGAACCTAAATTAAGCATTCTAACTAAAAATCAGTATTCTGCCATGCAGGTCAATGGCAGGCAGAAGACAATATGGCCAGTGAGTAGTGGTTGCTAAGGGAGGAGGCTCAGTGTGAGACATGTAGCTATGCATTAGCAAGCAATCCTATGCAAATTAGGGGAAGGATAGTGAATCCCAGTTTTCACCAGCATGTGAGCCAGGTCCCAACAGTGTAAGAGCAGGAATAGCTTGGTGCAAGCCTAGGAGTTAGGTGACATCATGGGGGTGTGTCAGGCATATCGTAAGCTGATTGGAGCCCTGTGTCTCGGGTGTGCTCCTAGCTTAGCACAGCTAAGCTAGGGGGTGTGTCTAAACCTGCATAGCACTCTGCAAAGCCTAAGTGGGTGTGCACACGAGACACCGAGTTTTACAGGAAGAAAAAAGAAGTTAAACCAGGAAATAGTAGCAGTGTGCACATTTGAGCACTCTGTTTGTGTGGCATGCACACAAGCTTAAACAGGAAGGCAATGGGAAGGGAAAACAGCAGTAGGAAGGTAATCAAAGAACTAGCTTAGCTGGTAGGTGAAATGTATCAGAATCAGCCAATTACACAGGCACCAGACCAGCCCAGGCCAGAACAATACTATAAACTATGCAAACACCTTCCCCATTTGGTTTTTCCCACACTCTACATCACCGGTGTAAACAAGCGGGGAACTTTTAACACTCAAAACAGCAAAATGATAAGGGCTGCATAAGCTATCATATGACAACTTGTGGGGGAGGCTGAGGGTGGTGAGAATGTGAATGCTGTCGACCAACCCACAGTGAAGAGACAGAGAAGAGTGTACAGACCCAGGGTAACCTACCAGGGGCTACATGAGCTGGAGATAGTGAAGCTCTATAGGGTGGACAGGAACCTCCTACAGCAAATTGTTGAGCTGTGCCGGCCACACCTGACACACAGAACTAACAGAGGGGAACCCCTCCCAGTGGATAGCAATGTATGTGTAGGCCTATGAATACTAGCCACAGGTACCTTTCAAAGGCCAACTGGGGATATCATTAGGATCTCACAGGCATCAGTATCCAGCGTACTCCAGCAGCTCCTGGATGCCATGTCAATACATGCCTGTGAGCACATAAATTTCCACAACACCCGTGAAGCATTGACCAGCAATATGCATCTCTTCCACCAAATTTGCAGAATATCCTGAGGTAGTGGGTGCTATGGACTGCATGCACATACACATTAAAGCACCACCCGATGACCGGGGTAGGGTCTACATAAATCACAAGGGCTTCCCCTCCATCAATTGCCAGGTCATGTGCGATGCCCAAGGCATTATAATGAATGTGTGTGTTGGCAGCCCTGGAAGCTATCATGACTCCCACATCTGGCATATGATGCAGCTGTACCAGAGATTTGCCAGTGGGGACATCCCATATGGCCATCTAGTGGGGGATGCTGGTTACGCACTGGAGCCGTTGCTGATGACACCCATCAAAAATGCACAAACACCTGAATAAGAACTCCATAATGAGGCACACACATAAACCAGAATCATAATAGAGTGTGTGTTTGGGATGTTCAAGTCATAATTCCGGTGCATGGACATAACCAGTGGAGCCTTGCAGTACTCTCCAGCTACATGTATCCAAATTTTCATTGTATGTGCCATGCTGCACAATACAATCCTGCAAAAACAGCTGCAACAGGAAGAGCATGGGGCAGGGCCACACAGCCCCCCACCATTGCCAAGGCTAGCACAGGCACAGATTGACTCAGAGGAGGAACAATCTGAGCCTGCCTCTGTAGGCAGAAGGAGGCATTCCCAGTATGCCCAGGCTTTGGCAAAGAGGCAATGCATATCACATACACTGACGCGGTATGAGCCCATGGAATGACACCTTGCTCTGACTCAGACATACAGTAAAAGGGATGCCAAACATGACACTACCTGTGCTTAACCATGTATAGGGAGTGTAGTATGTAAATCCAACATAGTCAGCCCTCCAGCACCATCCTCAATACTGGCACAGCCACAAGGTAAGTCACTCTCCCTATCAATTGCTGAATGGAGTAGTATGTTCTGCTACTTGTATCAATGGTACAGATGTGAGCATGCAAGGGAATCGGTTGGCTGAATGGGATGGCAGCAGATGGTGGACACTTACATGGGCAGCATGAAATCCATAACAAATACTGGTGTCAATATAGTAGGCAGTAATAGACAAGGTGACAAATCCCACTGCAGGACATGTGATGGGCCAAATGTGTGTTCATAGGACACACACATGCATGTCAGTGAGGCTCACATACCCAGCAACAGTCTCAGCCAGCAGGACAGATGTAAATGACCACAAAGAAAGGCTGTGCTAAGGACTCCGATTGATGGCAATGGAGAACAGCCTCTTCCAGACATACACAGACTACAACAGGTCAGGCAGTTGGATGTTAGTTCTGAAGGGTAAGAAGTCTGAAACTGAAATGTAGGTCAATAAAACCTAAGATCTGTACTACACTGATATGTCTCTAGTCTGCATGATAGGTCAGAATACAGGCTGAAATGGAAGCCAACAGAGTACCTTAAATACGAGTACAGTCATAGCAAATCTTTACAGTTGTCAAGTGTGCCCCCCCCCCACACACACACACACACAATCCTATGTAGAAATGTAGAAACATGTACGTGTGTGTATAATAACAGTGGAGCACAGATTACATGAGCTGGCCAAATTAGCAGGATAGATTGTTGCACATGTACAATATGCAGGGCTCTATGTGTTAGGTTGTTGTGTGTTGTATATTGTGTGGAAGTGGTCAGCATGGAGGGTTGTGTCCCTGTGCCCTATGGTCAGTACTGTTGATGACAGGGCCAAGTTCTGACAACTGTAGTGCCAAACACAATGCATCCCAGCAAGACCCAATCCAGCAGTAATCCATACTGATTGTTTGGATGTAATACAACAATACCCACGTATCACATAGTTCACAAAGTCAGTGTGCCACACAGTCACAGCCCTTAAGGCTAAACAACACACCTAATACACTTGTAACAGGTGACTCTATTGTCAGACACACTGACGTCCCTCTCACCAGGCTGAACAAGGAGAAGGTCACTGTAAGCTGCCTGTCGGGTGCCAGGATCTGCCACATAACACAAGCACTCAGGTCACTCCAAAGCAAGTACAAATATGACTCCGGCATTGTCCATGCTGGTGTGAATGACCTGAGACGTACCTCCCTGGATTACATGAAAAGAGACATAGAGGAGCTCTCTGATCATGTGGCCCAGGCTGGTATGACCCTGACCTTGAGTAGCATCTTACCCTCACCAAGAATTATACCACAGTATAAAGACAAAATGATCAATTTCAACAATGGGCTAAAGTATTGGTGTCACTCAAAGGGGATCCAGTGTCTGCCAGCCTGGGATGACATGCTTGACAAGCCACGTTGCTTTGCTAGGGACGGCTTGCACCTGTCAGCCCTGGGTTTTCGAATACTGGCCAAGGTTCTTGCCACCCCCATAGTGCCTTTTTTAGGCAAGGCTCAAAAGACAAACCCATCTCCTTAGACAACACAATGAAAAAGAAACTAAGGGTAATGCTGCCCAACGCCAGAAATGTAAACCTCAAGATGCACGCACTCGAGGCTCGCCTCAGTATGGAGAATATCGATATCTGTGCAGTAACAGAAACCTGGTTCAAGGCTCCCGAGAGCACCCCAGCACTACCAGGCTATACCTCATACCATGCTTTTCGGCCCCAAAACTCGGACCGACCCACAAGAGGAGGGGGAGTATCCATATTCATCAAAGATACCCATACCTCCAGGCTAGTGGCACTGCACGAAGCATCTGAGGCCATCCATGTGTAACTAACAGTGGGCAAAACTGCCTTCCAGTTTGTAGCCTGCTACAGACCACCCTCCCAAACTCAGGAACCCCACTCAGCTTTCCTGAAGACACTGGCGAATATGAAGGTCTCTCCAAACACCATTATATTGGGTGACTTTAACTACCCAAACATAGACTGGGAGCACTATTCAAGCCCCAACACCTTAGCCCAATGGTTCCTAAAATTTATAAACTCAAATGCTATGGAACAACTGGTCACCACTCCCACAAGAGGGGAAAACATATTGGACCTGATCATCACCAACATGGGGACTCCATGTTCCATACCGGAGGTATACCCCTCATTGGTAAGATCTGACCATAAATTAATCACTATGGACATCCATATCCTGTCCCCACCCCCAGCAAAGGAAACCACGGTCAAAAACTTCTCAAAAGCAAACTTCCCACTTCTCAAAACCGAGGTGGAATCCTTCAAATCCCCAGGGCCAGTGGAAAATACGGCCCAAACCGCAGAATCCTTTACAAACGTATTCTATGGATACCTACAGGATTGCATGGATCATGCTATCCCAAATTAAACAAAGACACACTCCTCCAAAGGCAGGAGACCTGTCTGGTGGACCCCAGCCATAAATAAGCTGTACAACAGAAGGAGGAAGCGACTACATGATAGAGCAAAATCCCTGAAAGAAAAGGCAACTCTGATCAGTACTTGCAAGAAACTACGATTCCTCATAAAATCATCTAAGGCTAGCTTCGAAAGAAAAATTGCACAAGATGCTAAAGATAATCACAATGCTTTCTTTAGTTATGTCAGAAACCAGGGTGGAAACTCCCAGATATGATCTGAGTTAGTGCAAAATGACAATAAATACACTGAACCCACAGACATTGCCAACATCCTGGCAGACAGGTTCAGTGCAACCCCCCCTCCCCCCCAAATGAGCAAATGACTATCCCAACAGAGTGTAACCTCCCTGACATCACAGATGCACAGGTGAGAGCTGCCCTTTCCATAGCAAAAAACACAGCATCAATGGGACCGGATGGTGTCCCAGGCTGTTTTTTATATAAGCTCCAAGAAGAACTGAACCCTCACTTAAAATCACTGTTCAGTCTCAGCCTTACAACAGGATATGTACCCAAAGAATGGCGTACAGCAACAGTGGTCCCACTCCATAAAGGTGCTGCCACAACGGACCCCGGAAACTATCGCCCTATAAGCCTAACTAGCCTGGTCTGCAAAGCTATGGAGCGTATCATCATGGAACTCATAAACAAAGACATTGGGAACCACCAAACATTGGATCCTACCCAATTCAGCTTTGTTAAGGGCAGATCTTGCCTCTTGAACCTGATCAATTTCTTTGAAATAGTCACCAAGGCCATAGGCGAAGGGAAGGTAGTCCACACAGCCTACCTTGACCTTGCAAAAGCCTTCGACACAATACCCCACTCAGGCATCATAAATAAGCTCACCAGCTTAAATATCAACCCCTATGTCACAAGATGGGTTGCAAACTGGCTTAGGGATAGAACCCACATGGTCAGAATTGCAGGTGCCATGTCAGACTCTTAACCAGTTAAAAGTGGCGTCCCACAAGGCTCAGTCCTGGGATCTCTCTTGTTCGGTATATATTTCTCTGAGGTACAGGCTAACACAGGAGGACTATGGCTGACAAAGTTTGTAGATGACTGCAAACTGGGGGCCATAATCGACTCACCGGCTAACACAAGCATCCTCCAAAAAGGTCTCACAGAGACAGAAAACTGGTGCCAGAGCCATGGCCTAAAGCTAAATGCCAAAAAGTGCATAGTCATCCCCTTTGGGAAAAACAAAGTGCCCACAAATTACCACATAGGTGGTAATCCATTAAGTATAGAAGAAGTAATTAGGGATTTGGGGGCCCAAGTAGATTGCAATCTCTCCTTTGACAATCACATTGCCAAAGTGGTTAGAAAGACATTCTATATAGAGCCACCTTATCATGAAGGGGTACACATCTAGATCAAGAGAGATCATTGTGCCCCTCTACTCATGACTCATCAGGCCCATAATTGAATACAATGCCCCATTTGGGATGTACCTTACCCAACACCTGCAACAACTAGAAATACCCCAAAAGTACCTCACCAAAAGGATCAAGGGACTCAAACAGATGCCCTACGCAGTTAGGCTAAAGAAACTCCAGCTCTACTCAGTTGCTTACCGCCTACTCAGAGGCAATCTGTGCCTGACGTATAAAGCCATGTCCAACCCAAAATTAATGGACATGCTCCACCTCAAGAAATCCAAATCCATCAGAACTACATGCTCCAGTGACTTAAACCTCAGCACAGAAATAAATCGAACATGCTGGAGGGACAGATTCATATCCTAGAGGATCCCCTCACTCTGTAACAAAATCCCAATCCATGTCAGACAGAGCCCCTCAATGACCCTCTTCAAGAAGAATTTTGATGTTTGGATGGGAGATCGTAAATTTACCCCTGGGATCTCTTCTGTGTCACTGCTAGACAGAGACATGGTAAACTAACCTTAAATGGGCTATCTTCTGTGACCTACTATACAGAGGCACAGTCAACTAATCTAAGAAGGGTGGCAAAAGCCAAACACACTCTGGCTAGGCTTGCAAATGCCATAGGGCAGATAGCCTAGTATCAACCTATGAACCTATGAACCTAATAGCTATCACCATCTGAAAGATGGACATGGCATGAATGTGGACCCAGACATGCACACAGTATACAGGTGGAAGTGCCCTAGACAGAGAGTGTATAAAATCTTACTGTCAAATGGACACGCCTTTGGAATTGTACATACAGGTTAGCAGCACATTAGTTGTCTGTGTAGTATGGAATACTGATGTAGTCTGGCCAAACACTGGCAGACCACAAAAGGCACAGCTATGAAGTACTGAGAATCCATTGATATCCCCACACAAGCCAGCATTAGGGGAATGCCCCATGTATATCTGTGAGGCAGCTGCAAGAAGCTTCCATAGCACACATGCACTCAGCTCATCCCACCATCAGCTACAGGTTCATCATAGGTCATACCCCTGCTGTTGGGAATGAGTACAATATGACCCCCACTTCTGTATGGGAATATCCACAGTATGCAGCATGCTGAAGAGTTGTCCCATGCAGGTGTGTCCCTAGCTGTAAGAAGCACCCTGCCAGCATCCACACCAATGGATTAATAAGGACAAAAACTATTGCCATTAACACCTTGCACAACTACCCTGTCACCCCTTGGGGAATCCAGTGGCTTGCAGCTTGGGACTGTAAAGGTGACAAAATAGATTGGCCTGCTACAGATGGCCTGCATCACTACCAAATGCCCTACAGTCCTCTGTCAAAGGCCTGTGTCTCACCAGTACTGCCAATGTATGTTATCTCATGGAGTCCCAAATAATGACATAACACAGTCCACAGAACACAAATGCAAAGCCATGTTGACAAATCCCAGTAGCATGTCCACCATGTCCTACTGCATGAACTGTGGGACAACCCCTAAATACCACTGGGATGAAGTGATAACTATAGGAATACTTACCAAATATCACTTGCATAATGTTAGAAAGAGTACAGAATAACAGGGGGGGGGGGTAGAAGCATGGACACCATGGAGTATGTGAAGTCTGAAATTGATGTGTGCCCATACTATCCCTACCTGCAAATCCAGGAATGGGTGATGACAAACCTGATTGTAAACCACAACATGATGGGGAAATGACAAGATATATGATCCCTGCCTCCAGGTAACCTGTGTGAATCTGTACAGCGGAGAGGTATGACCACAGCAGGATATGGCCATTCTGTCATGTCAATAGATGTATAAGCAGGGGATCCTCAGCCACCACAGTACCAAGGTGCTGAACCATTTACACAGACCCATCAGCAAGTGTCTGCAGCTTACCCTCCAGAATGGCATGAGTGTGCAAGAATATGTAGGCTGCAGACCACAATACTGGACACAGCTTCATTCATCTTGTATTCCCCAGGAAATTTCTATGAGCAAATAAGTATATCTGTCAGTAGTTGATGGCATAATACATCACAGTGTAAAACAGTACATATGTCTATATATCTCTGCTAACACAAAAACCATGTAGCACAAGCAGCACAGACACAATTAGTTACAGTATCTCACTATCCTTTGCCCATTGTGTCTCTATATTGTAAACCTATCTATAGATATCCTGCAGAAACAGGTTGCAAGCTGTAGGTGTAGAACACAAATGCCTGCACTGGAGTACAACCTACCTGGAATGGATTCACACATTCAATACAGATGGTCATACTGGGCATGCTCCCACACTTAGAGAAACGAAGCCCATGTCTGACAACAAAATACAGAAGGGTTATACTGGTCATGCTCCCACACTTACAGAAATGAAGTCCATGTCTGACAAGAACAGTGGACTATACATATCTGTCAGTCGCAGATTTCTCTACTCACACACACATTGCACACCAGTCATGCTTTGCACACACATCAGATAGGAATACACACATATATCCAAGGACAACACACTATAATAGGTCAACCATACACAAACAGAGATGTGGGGAAGAGAGAGACAGACAGTGACAAAGAGCTTCCCATCATGAGGCCTGCCCCACTCACCACACATCCAGTTGGCCAATATCACATGATGTGCTGATGTCTATCACTGTAGACATTTGCTTCTAGTAGCCCTCAGCACTATAGTGTCTGTGGTACTTGTGATAACTGTGTAACATGACAGTATATGTCATTATTCATCTAGCAGTTGTATACACAGTCCTGTCAAATGTAAAGTTGTGTGTGACTGAGTGCTGAGTGTGTGTTTCTAGACGAATGGTTTATGGCCCATTCACACACATTGCACTCCCCATTGCCCTAGTTTAGCTAGCCTGCCGATGTCAGTCACCTTGAAATACCCCTTTGGACAAAAATAATCCCTGTAACCTCTGTGGCATGTGCAATAACTGCATAGTGCTGTAATGTGAAGTATTAGTTAGGTAGGAGTTCTAATCCCAGACATGGCATCTGTGAAACTTTGTGTGTGTGAAGAGAGTAATCCTTTTGAGGCCATTCACAGTCACTACACCTCCCATTTCCCTACTTTACCAAGCCTACTGATGTCAATCACCTTGAAATACCTTCTTGGACAAATCTCAGCCCTTTAAGCTCTGTGGTGCATGCAATGACTGTGTAATGCTATAGTGTGATGTACTAGTTAGGTAGAAGTTCTAATCCCTGACATGGCATTTGTGAAACTCTGCATGTATGTAGGGATCGATGATTTTGAGGCCATTCAAAGACACTAAACCTCCCATTGCCCTACTGTAGCAAGCCTGCTGATGTCATTCACCTTGAAATACACCTTTAGATAAGGATTAACCCTGTAAATTCTGTGGCATGTGCAATAACTGTGTAATGCTATAATGTAACATGCTAGTTAGGTAAGAGTTTTAATCCCAGGCATGGCAACTGTGAAACTCTGTGTGTGTAGAGAGTAATGGTTTTATTTTATTTATTTATTTATTTATTTATTTTATTTTACATTTGTTGACCAGGCTAGTCTAACTGGATGCATGTCCATTTTCAGTACAGGGCTGGGGAAAAAAGCTTCAAGACACATACAAAATACAATATAGAAAGTTGCAACAGTCCAAGCTTAAAAAACAGCTATTGTTAATAAAAACTTGTTAATAAAAAATACAAAATGCAATACCCATCATGAGCATAACACAACCAGTAAAAGGTAATGTACAAGAGATGATACTATATACATATATACATATATTTGAATTGCAATAACATGGTCTATTGTTTCTTTAAGGATAAGTCTATAAAGGTGAAGAGTATTCATTAGTGTAAAGGAAGAAAGTTAGTAAGGGTTAGTACAGGAGCATAACCAGTGTGTATTGAGAAATAGTTTTAGATTCTGTTAAGTGTAAGTGAAGACAGAGTTATGAGTTCAGTGGGTAGTAGATTCCATAGCTTTCCAACAGTATTAGAGAACAGGGAGTCTCCTGCTGAGTTGTTGGATCTGCAAATATTAATCAGCAGTTTGTTTGAGGAGCGTAAATTCTTAAGATTGTTGTAATGAGGCTAGTGAGTTTGGAGTGTTGGTGGGTGTTGATACAGACTCTTATGGGCTATAGCAAGCTGGTGAAATTGAAGCTGGTTTATAAACTCTAGCCATCCTGGTTGTTTTAGATTAAGACAGTGATGAGTTCTAAAAGGAGAGCCAGTGGCAAATCTAGCAACATTATTATAGGAGATTGCCTGTTTGTTGAGGTTGTTTTTAGAAAGATTAGTGTATATAGGTGAAGCATAGAGTTGAGTGGAGATTAAGTGGGTTCTGGCTATAGTGGTCCTAGCTACTGGTGTAAGAAAGGGTTTGATTCTATAGAGAGACCCCAATTTTTTGTTGACTGATTTTATTGCACTGTTTATATGAGTATCGACATTGAGGTTGTTATCTATTGTTATTCCTAAGAGTTTAGTGGCTGGGTCGGGAGAAATGAGAGTACCATTATTAGATATGAGTGTGAAATTTATAGGGGTGGACTTTTGGCTTGGTGTGAAATATAAAAGTTTAGTTTTTTGGTAGTTTAGGAGGAGGCAGCAGTTTGAGAACCATTGTTCTACTGTATTGAATGCTTTTTGGGTAAGCGACTGTAGTTCAGTTGGAGAAGTGGCTGAACAAATTATAGTAGAATCATCTGCATATTGAATACAGGTGGCATGTGGAATTGCTGAGTGAAGGTCATTAACAAAAATGGTAAATAGGAGTGGGCCTAATATGGAGCCCTGAGGAACACCAAGGGAAATGGGAAGGTGATTAGATAGTTTATTATGCTAGAGTACAGCCTGCTGTCTATTGTCTAGGTAAGATTTGAACCAATTTATGGCTAGAGGTTTGAGTGAAAGGGATTTCAGTATATTTAAAAAGAGTCAGTGATTAACCATATTAAAAGCTTTAGCTAAATCAATGAAGACTGCAGAGGAAAGAATATTTGTGCTACGGTTTTTGTTAATGCAGTCTGTGAAGGATAGCAGGGCAGTGGGGGTACTGTGGAAAGGTCTAAATCCATGTTGACAGTTGGCAAGTAAGTTGTTTTGGAGTAGGTGGTTAAGTAGTTGCTTATGGATGCATTTATCCATTATTTTTGCAAGAGGAGATAGTAGAGCTATAGGGCGGAAGTTAGATAAGTCATTGGAGTTCCCACCTTTATGTAGTGGGATGATATGAGAAACTTTCCAGATAGATGGGATAGTTCCTTCACTTATGGTTCTGTTAATCAGAATGGAAATGGGATAGGCAATAGCTTTAGCTCCTTTTTGCAGGTTTTCTGCTGGAAGTTGGTCAGCTGAGGGGGTGGTAGGTTTTAATTTTTGGAGAAGGGAGCAAATAAAGGAAGTAGACACTGGTTGTAACTGAAATGATGGGGTGGGCTTGTAGTAGAAGTAGGCAGATTTGAGGTATCAGGAGATAGATGACTAGCAAGTGTTTAGATGGATGGTGTCTGTGAAAAAAGAATTGAAGGCATTAGCAGTATGTGTGGGATTCTCGGGGTTAAAGCCTTGTGTGTTAGGTGTGATAGATTGACCTGGGTATAGTAGTTTGTTGATGCTAGTCCAAACCTTTTGTGGTTTCTTTTGGTAGGTTTGCTGTAATTGGAGGTAAAAGTTTTTTTTTTTGTCTAACAGGATGGATTTTTTGTATTATTTCTAAGTTGCCTAAAGGTTTGGTGATCTGTAGGATTCTTAGTAGTACGCCATTTTGCCCAGGATTTGTTACTAAGAAGGATTTTTTGCCTAGTAGCGCTTGAGAGCCAAGGGGCCGGTTTAGCTTTATTTCTAACAGAGCATGTTGGGGCGTGGTGGTCCAGGATGGCTAAGAATGTGGAATTTAAGTATTCTACTGCTTCATTTAGTGGAGGGATTTTAGTGGTGACCAATTACATTGCTTGAGTTCTGTCTGGAAAAGTTCTGGGTTAAATTGCTTTTTGGTGCGTACTGTTCTGAAAGTGTTTGGGTAAGTTAGGTTGGTTTTATGTCTGATAATATAAGTTAGTGAGTGGTCACTTAGGTCATCCGGGAGAGTTCCTACTTTGTATGTTTTATGAGGACTATTAGTAAGAATCCAGTCTAAGGTACTTTCTTTGTTATTGGGTTTATTAGTTCTGGTAGGGGAGTTAATAGTTTGTGAAAAGCCATATAGGTTAATATGGGTGGTGGGGTGTGTATTACTACAGGACTTCCAGTTGATATTAAAGTCTCATAGGACTATAGTTTCTTGTGGGAGATTAATAGAAAGCCAGTTAAGGATATTTTCAAGGGTATTAACGTTATTTCCTGGAGGAAGATAGATAAAGATAATATATATGGATTTACATGAGTTGACCTGAAATTTAGAGATGAGTATTTCAGCACTATTGTCTGAAGGTGATCTAAGGTTTACAGTGCTAACTTGTAGCTCTGCTTTATAAAGGATTGGTACCCCTCCTCCCTTTTTGGGCTGTGCGGTCTAGTCTAAGGATATTGTAACCAGGTGGGGTAACTTCATTGTCTTTAACTGTAAGTTTTAGCCAAGTTTCAGACAAACATAGGATGTCGAATAGGTGGTCATCTAGGAGGGCGTGTAGGCGGGCAATTTTATTGTTAATGCTACTTATATTGAGATGTGCTATAGAGAGTGAGTTAGAAGGTTTGGTAGGGGCTTGGGTACTAGTGTTATTGGGGTTGCACTTTTCAGTGGCAAGGGTATTGATTGGGCAAGGGTTAGGATGAATGTCCCCATCTAGTAAGGAGTTGAGGTATATTCTATTTTTAGGGTGGTGAAGCTTACAATAATAGTCAAATAATTTTATAATATTTAGATTGGTATACTTAATGTGTGCTAGTCTATGATATTTAGCTAGTAGGTAGCTGGGTTTGGATGTGATGTTTATGAAGTTTAGAGAGATAGCTAATGGTGGTGTCAAAGTGAGTTTGGAGGGGAAGAGAAGGGTGGGGTATAATGGCTGTTCGTAGGAGGTTAGCAGATAGGCAGTTGTTAGAGGAGGAAAGAGTGAGACCAAGAGTAATAGTTGTATTTGGTGTGGGATGGGTGATATAGTCATTATATTGGATTGAGAAGTGGGAGAAGAATGGGGAGTAAGGTTGTGTGAACAGGTAAGGAGATATATCAACAGGTAAGGTGATGTAACAAGGAGGGATGGGAGGTAAGGTAATAACAGGTGTGATGTGACAAGGAGGGTTGGGAGTGCTAATGAGGTGATCTGCTAGATTGGAGCAGATGTGATGGGGGTGTGGCTTTAGAGGAATAAATTTAGGAGCAGTAGCGGCAGGTGGGAATAGGGGGCAGGGTAGGGGAGTGGAGTGAGCCCGCAGGGCAAATGGAGGGGGTAGAGACAAGAGATAAGACTGTCGAGGATGACAATCAGTAAAGTATGAAAGTCTGCAGGTAAGTCCGAAAGTAAGAGATGTAGAAGAATGCTAAGAGGCTAGCAAGAATAGACTTGGGATGTTAGAGGAGTAATATGTGATTAAGATATACTGGGACAAAAATGAGAGAGTGAAACAATAAACAGAAGAAGACTGGGAACTGAGTTAGGGAGATTTGGTAAAGAACAGGTAAAGAAATTACAAGACAGAAAGCTTATATTATAGTGCCACCTAGTGGTCTCTCACTTTATTGAAGGAAAAAAGTCCCCTAAAGGGGATATCAGGCTAAGGGAGAGGGGGGTATCCTGGTTTGAAACAAAGAGGGTATAAACTGGGAAGTAAGGGTTAATTAAAATGCTAAAAGGCTTTGAGGCCATTCACAATCACTACACATCCCATTGCCCTGCTTTAGCAAGCCTACTGATGTCAGTCACCTTGAAATGCCTCCTTGGACAAGACTGAGCTCTGTAAGCTCCATGGCATGTGCAATAAATGTGCAATGCTATAGTGTGATGTACTAGTTAGGTAGGAGTTTTAATCTCAAACATCCACCTTACAAGTATCTGTTGCGAAGCCTATACCATGTCAGGTCAGAGGTGCAAGTGGTAATTGTGTAACATAATGATCCGTAAAGGCTTTTAGATAGAGGTTTGACCCTCATCCCTGGTAAATGTGTGATTAGGGTGAAATTATTTATGAGATCTCTCACCCACTACATCACCCAATGCCAGTATTTACAAGGGCTGGTGATGTTCCTTACCTTAGAAGTACCTTGGGATAACACCCATCAAATAATCTCCGTGCTTCATGTGATAAATGTTGTACACTGTAATAGCAATGCTAGGTAGGGGTTTGAATCACAGTACTGGCAAGTGTGTGTGTGTTTGTCATTAGTATCCTGTGTGGAGGCTGCATTGTGGGGTGGGTTGTTCTAAATTATTATATTGAGGACCTACTTTATGACACAATGTCCACCTTACAAGGACAACTGATGTCAAACAGCAGAGAGCCTAGATGTGACATTATGGATCGGTGAACAATATAGGCAACCATTGTATTACTCAGAGAACACTCTCCACCCATGTCTCATACAAAAACACACTTGGCTAGGCAACAACCACAATATTCGTAGTTCCCTGCATATTGCCCACATATAGTAACCACTGTGTGATTGCAGTGGACTACATGCCTGTTGACCACAACACTGCCACTGACATCAGAATGTACTGTTATGTGTAACATCTCCTGACTGGGTGTGTGTGATCCAGCAAGTAAATGGACATGGCACCCCATTCCATCCCTACAATAGGAAAATAAATGCTTACAGTGGTCCTTTGCTGTGTTCCCCACTGGACACCTGCAACAACTGTAGAGTCTGCAAATGTAACCCACAAAGGGAATATCATGCATTAGACACATGTCCTGTATGGACAGATGCCACTAACTCCACTGAATAGCTGTATCATGCTGTCAATGTAGGTGCAGGCAAGACCTCAAGTTCCATAGCCAGGTCGCACCACATGCGGTCAGGAATGCCACATCAGACTTCTTTAGATGCAAGTAAAACCTATCTTAAAACATTTTAAATAGTGTAAAACATGCACAGATCCTTAATTGGATTTTACTGGGTGGGTTGGGGTCACATGACAATGTATTAATCTATTTAAAATGTTTTAATATAGGTTTTACTTGCATCTGAAGAAGTCTTTGTATTCAACAAGACGAAAAGCGCTTCATGTTTATCGTGTATTTTCTTAGTAAAAGCTTACAGAGTGAATTTACTTTGTCCTCTGCCTTTTGTTTGCCATTCTTTGGTTTTTGTACCTTTGTACATATGTCATGCAGTAAGAGGTGCATATGTTCAGTACATCATTATTTACTGACATCATAACTGACAACAAGCCAGTGAGATATCAGACTGCTAGACATGTTATGTATAGTAGGCCTTATATTTGAGGACAAAACCTGGACATTCTGTTGTAGTGTGTACAGTAGTGAGGTCTGCGTACTTATAGTGATTGTTGACAGAGTGTGTACTGTGAATATGTACTTTGGCCTGTGTACAGACTGTGGTAGATGTCATTGTTCTTGCTCCTGTTCTATCTGATGTTGCATGCTTTTCCAGTGTATGGTACCCTATCAGCATACATGTTTGTAGGGCCAGACCAACACATGTCCCATACCACAGTCAGACATTGGAGTGCACTGTACATTGGCCCAGTATATGTAGGGTTAGTGTGTGAGTGGCACATATGAGGATGGTGTTGTTTACACAGTCCATGTACAGTAATATTACGTGCGGTTACCATATGTGACTGTGGCTGTGTTCAGACTGGTTGTGGGTATGCACTTTCACACAGCTGTCTGTTACTCTGTACTGTTACATGCCTGTAGAGCCTGGTGTATTTGCAAGTACATGTGTATTCCCCCATAAGAAATGTAGGCCAGTGTTGTGGCAGTCTGCCTGTATTTTGCACAGTGCTCTGTGACGTGCCTAGCAGCTCAGTTTATTTACCCAGTGAGATGTTATGTCCAGATATTTGCTAGATGTACTGTTGCCGGGCCACCATAACTGTTGTGTATTTCTGACAAAGCAGTGGGATGCTGTACAGATGTATGTCACTAACTAGTGGTTTGTATGTGGACTTGTGACCTTTGCTCTTCTGGTTATTATGTGTCAGGACAGACAGGATTGTGTGAATGCATAAGCTGTGTGAGCATATATATTCGGGTCTATATTATAACACTGAAGTTTTAAAACCTCGAATGTTATAATATCGAAACCTTTGGAGTGAAAGCTGACAATAGCGAAGCCTCGGAACATTGACATTTTACCTAGGGTAAGATTTCGGTGGTCCGTTCTGTGGCTTCACTATTTACAGCACTGTGGTGCGATGGTTATGGACCGGGTTTAGGAAAGTGAGCGAACGGAGATTACAGATTGGGTTCAGGTAAGTGTGCTGCGATGTTTACGGACTGGTTAAGGTGAGTGTGTGGTAGTTACGGACTTTAGGTTTAGGGCGTGAGTGAGGTGAGTGCGCGGTAGTGACAGACTTTAGGGTTAGGGGTGGGTTAAGTGAGTTAGGGTTAGGGCATGGGTCAGGTAAATGTGCGATTGTGTGGACATGAGGGTTAGGGTGGGGTAGGTGAGTTAGGGTTAGGGAGCAGGTAAGGTGAGTGTGCAAAAGTTAGGGACGTTAGGGTTAGTGTTGGGTTAAGGTAAGTGGGTAGCTAGTGGTGTATGTCTGGTTTAGTGTAGGGTTTCTTGAAGTGTATATGTGTGGATTATTTATTGTGGTGTGCTTGAGTTGCGTGTATGTTTGTCGGAACAGCAAATTTTTTCCCTGGGAAAAAATTTGCTATTCTGACTGTTCGGTTTTCTGGTGTTTCGATTGAATGGGTTCGATATTATAACATTCAAAGTTTTTAGACTTCGATGTTATAATATAGACCCATATATTCCAGTAGTTTTGTGATATTCCCATTTACATGGCTGTAAACATCCACTTTGTCAGGCTTGGTCCACATGTCTTGCACTAAGGGGTTATGTGTATACCTCTGGACTGACCAGAGTGTGTCAGACTGTCCATATTTATTGGTAATCTCTCTGCTGTATTCCACAGGATCATTACTGTGATTTGTGTGGTACTGCACTATGATGATCTTATGATGTCTGTTAGTAACTGATGGCATACATGTCAATATCAGATGTGACTTCCCACACATTTCTGTTGAAACAACCCCAGTTACAGTAGCAACATTCTACATTTATACCTGTAATACTTACATGATATCCCCTTGCACTAAGAGGTTGTGACTATTGCTGCTGAGGGGACATATGTTATATTATATATATATATATATATATATATATATATATATATATATATATATATATATATATATATACTGTTAGATCTATATATGACCATATAAATATAACACAACATACAGATGCATATAAATACATACATAAATATATATGTGTACGTACATGTATACATATATCTACATATATATATCTATATCTATATATATATATATATATATATATATATATATATATATATTTACACGAGTGTTGTATTTACTTTCTCAGACATATCCCACCATATTTATCTATCTGTTTATATAGATATAACAAAATTCTGATTCAACAATATGTCCACTAACAAGTACTACACAACTGTAGAAGTCAAAGCAGTTGTTCACCACTATTCAGTATGACATATATATTGGAAAACAAATGTCTTTTATAGCTTTGATGTCTTAGTGGTTAACTGCTTTGACTATAGTGTACAGGGTCCTGGGTTCAGGATCTGCAAGGGCTGTATATTTTGTTGCTAGGCAGAACAAAGACTGTTGGATACAGAGTGGTTAAGGCAGCTTTGAACGGGTTTGTGATGGTTTGTGCAATGGTAAGCGGTGCTAACATACGGTTACACATATAGGAGCTTAAACCCTTTCAACTTCACTTACCAGTGCACAAATCTGCTTAGCATTTATATCGCAGCAATGCTGAAACCTGCTAAGCATGGCTCAGCCCTGGTAACCAGTGATCAGATTCCAGTGTGACAAAATAGCGGGGTAATGACATCTTTAATAATTTTAGTTAATTCCATGTACATAACATGCGTCTATGTGCTGTCATTACAGTAGCAAGGGGTGTGAGTCTACTGTCTGGGACACCTGAGTATATATGGCTTGTACAACACTCTTTACCATTTGAATGTATTTCATACATGGGTAATATCCCAGGTTTTAAGCAGTCATACTGGCATGTAGTGTATCTATACATTACTACTGTTGACAGTGTTTTCCCAAGTAAGAGTAGATTGCAGATTGTAGTACTGGAACCAAACACTCCTGTATGCAAAGATGGACTCTGAGTCCTGACTATTGTGTTTTGGTGTGTGAGATGTGTGTCATTAAGTATTTGCTACTGAATATTGATCTGACATGTGGATATTAACTGTAGACTACTGTGTGTATAGAACATGTCATTGAGGGCTGCTGTCATGTAGTAATGGCATACCTATCAACATCAGACATTTGTCTTAATGCATAACCAGTTGGCTAGCTGATGCTTGTTTGTCCTCTGTACAGATGTCAGGTATCTATCATGACTGCTTATAGGGAATCTATGCTTGACTGACACTGACATGTCTGCCCAGCTGTGTTATGAATGCCACAGCTAGGAATCCCCACCCTGTACTCACCACATGCCATGGATACCTCAACTACACTACCACAATCAACAGAAAATACTTGGGTACAGGTCTCCAAGACAGACACTGACCATGTTATGTAATACATGTTGCATACATGTCAATTGGAGAACGTCACTGGCCCACTGCAAGAGGCAACCAGATGATTGGATGCTACATTTAACTCTCACCCTGAGGATCACTCACGTGGCATCAGTTGATAGATGGCCTGCTGACAAATGGCAGGTGGCATGATACCACTGTACCCACATCCCCTATGCTTCTCATCTCTCCATGGACAATATCCTGGTGCACACATAGGAACACCTGCACCTATGGACCCCAGTACTGACAAATGTGTCAGTGTGCATTACTGAGAATAACAGTGTCTGTGTGTTTGTAAACCTGTAGTTGATAATACCCCGAGGGCCTTCACACCCACTACACCCCCCATTGCCATAGTTAGATATAGCTGCTACTGTAATGGGCATTACATGTACTGTGTTACACTGTTCACCCTATGGGCTACCTAGTGCTTGCAGTACCAGCACAACACTGTTGTACAAATGGGTAGATAGGCATGGCTTACCCTCTGAGTCCTGGCAAGTATGTGTATGTGTGCAAGTGTGTATATTTGTAGGATACAGCATTCTGAGGCCACATTATCCTAATACAATACCCCTTGCCATACAGTATAAGGGACAGTGATGTTGCTGACCATAGTAGAGCCATGACAAAGCACCACCCTACTATCCCAGTGGCATGTTCAATAGATGCATATTCCTGTAGTAGCACTCTTTGAGATAGACAAGGGGTTGCATTGCAGTCCTGGTCAATATGTGATTGTGGGTATGTCAGAGTATTATCATGGATTTCAGTGAGTACAATATCCAATGTGTGGTGTGGGTGCTGGTTATACTGTCTTTACACCATGGTACCCCCAGTGCATGCCCCACGGTCCACTGTATGGGGACCACTGTCACCATCAACCATACAGATAACTGATTGCATTATCCAGCCCGATGATGCATGTGCTGTGTGCACCTTATCTGTAATAGAATGGACACACTGACAAGGTAGTTAGATTCATAGATTCATAGATTCATAGATTAGTACTAGGCTAACTGCAATTGTAAACCATTTTAAGCCTAGCCAATTATCCCTTGTGAGACTCAAACCCTGCACCTTGAGTTTTTAAGGCAAACACTTTAACCATTAGGCCATCCTCAGAATGAACCTAGGTCTCTCAGATGTGTGTATTACTGTTATCTGTTAGTCCATGTGTATATGACAGTATGTCAGAGTATGTATTGTTCATAAACAACCAGTACATCTCCCATTACCATACTGTACAAGGCCTGGTGATGTTCTTCACTTAACATGTAACCTGGGACACACCTATCCTAAAAGCTGTGTGGTGTGTGCAAATAAGGCCACACACATTAGTAGCAATAAGTACCTAAATAGGGGTTCTACTCTCAGTGTTGCCAAGTATGAGTGTGTGTGTATGTGAAGGGATATACTTCAGTTTGCAGAAAATACATGTCCCAGGAGGTCATCTGTCTGAGAACAAACTGGCAAATGCTAACATTTCACAGGTATCATCTTGTGGACATTCATTCCATCAAAACAAGTAGTAGATGTGTAAATGCCCTCTTCCCCACTGTATAGCTGTACAGCGATACTGGGGTTGGTATGTATAGCTGGGTGTGCATCTTTTGGACACAGCCACCATCATTGCAGTTATTGTTGAGTGTATCCCTCCACTTAGTCAGCTGTAATACTGTATAGTTTATGTTAACAGTTTAAGTAATTGTCAATCACACTATCTGTGGTTCTACATCACCCCACACCTTCCAAAGGGTTGAGCTCTGCTACCCACACCAGCACACCTATGTTTACTAAGTTGAGGAATGCACTATATTGGGGAAGGGGGCATATACCCTGCCAGTACCATCGGCAATGACATTAAACTAGCAGACTGATTATTTCCCAATGTGATGTTGTGCCTATTCTGTCTTGGTGGAATTACATAGGCTAAAATGGGTTCCCTGCAAAAGTACATACATCCATGTGTACAGTATTCTCTGTGTATTGCATCAACACCAAAGCCTCTGTGTGCGTGTGTTATACACAAACATGTGGTGTGTACCACCCAGTACACTTACCATTGTCCACTGTAGAAGGGCTGCTGACATCAGCCACCATGCACTCACATGTATACACCCCTCAGACCTAGCAGGCATGTGGCACATGCAGTAACTGTTATACAGACCTGTGACTTGTGTTCAGCTGTACCCAGGATAGGGCACAGTCAAGGTGTCACCACAGTGCCATACCCCTTTTAGGAAACAACAGCAGACCAACATCCTGCTGACACATAGACACCTACAACACAAATGGAATACATTATGGAGACCACAATCACTCAGTGTTAATAACAGCTGTAATGCATCATGGCTGAACAGCTATACATCCTGACATGTGAGCATTAAACTTTAGTGCTGAAAACATGTTACACAGCATTACATTGGTACACTGTAGTACAGCAACTCTGTGCATCAGAACCATATTAGCCTGTCCCTGCATCAATGTTATGGATGACAGGGATGTGGCACAGGTATCATCATATGCACAGGGTGTGTTGTGCTTTTGCCAGAAACCTAGGCTGAGCCATTTGTTTGACATCATGTGTGCATGTTAGGGGGTTTCATTATTAATTGGGCTGTGCAGATGTGGTGTGTGTAGGTATGGGGTTGCCCTATCTGTGTTGGTGATGTGTGTGTGTGTATGCATGCACACAGTTCTGCCATGTGGCTGCCCTATACAGGGGTTTGTTGGACTGCTGCAGACCGTATCTGGCAGGATGTGCAGTTCACCATCTCTGGCCATGGACATGAGAACTGTGCCTGTCAGGGGTTCCAGAGGCACTACCAGATACAAGTCAAGATATGGTACTCTCCTCTGATGATGACATATGTCTGCTTCATCCGGGTCCCTCTTGGGAATGGCCAGGGCCACGTGCACATGGTCTGCTGTGTTGTGGTGTGGACAGCACCCCCTCTGCAGTGCTGGTGCTGGCACTACCACTAAGGGAGCAGCTCTGACTTTTTGCACATCCATGTCGACCTCCATCTGTTGGTGTTGCTGGCTTATGTCCACATGACCATTGCACTACTCCAACCATATGCTCAAGCACAGACATTTCACAGTTGAGAATTGCCATCTCACCCCACTGTCTGTCCTGGACCTCTGCAAAACAATGGTGGGCACCTGTAAGATCACAGATGTTGTCTATAACAGCAGAATGAGTAGCCCTCCAGAGCCTCAGACCCTGTCTGGAATAACATTCCATATGTGCCTGTGCCTCCATGATGGCCTGAAACATGCATCTGGTGACACCAGCTGTGGCACTTCTGCCAGGGGCATAATGACCAGCAGCCCTTCTTACAAGCACCCCATGTACATCTGCCTGTATGGTAACTCACCTGGCATCTGGCTATGGCAGCTGTGTCCAGACACACTTGCCATAGTCACCACACTGTCCTGTCCCATGCCACCACCTGCCAACTGTCCCTCATCTATGCCCACTGGTGATGGGGTATGTATAGTCAATGTGAATGTGTGCGGGGATGGGGTGGATAACAGTGGGATGTCAAACGATAGCACAGCTTCAGTCTCTGACAACCATGCCTGTGCCTCACCACACCTATCATCATTGTCAGAGTTTGTATGGACACTAACATCAGTTTGCCTGCAGGAGGGACCCTCGCCCACTTTGCCACCTGTGAGGGGAACGCAAGAAATGCACTTTAAGACTTGTACATCATTGCTTAATTGTACACACACACACACACACACACACACACACACACACACACACACACACACACAAACACACACACACACGCACACTTACTTACAGGTGATGTTGCACAAAGATATTACACACAGACCACTCATTACCCATCTGACAACATGCATAACATATGGCATTCAACAACTCTAGTCAATCCCTGTTACCAACATTATACATCTCTGTGATGCATGAGTTGTGTTAGTAGGTGATGCCCCTTCCCCTGGAAACCACTGCACCCATGTACACAGTATTGCTATGCACCTGTCCAGCACCCTGGCATGTACTGTGCACCATAACTCACAGGTGTACATGCCATTGCTGAATATGTATATGTGTGTCAGTTATGTTTGCTCTGCTGCTCACAGCCCCTATGTGTTTGTCTGACACATACCTGGGATGATATGTGGACAGATGTCAATAGTGAATGCCTTATGTCTGATTTGCAGATCTCATCATCAGTGATGTATGTATGAGCAATAAAATACAATTACACTGCCAATCTTCAAACCTTACTGCACCTATGAGGAGTGTACACACCCTTATTGACATGGCATCCTCTTCCCTGATATGCCATGGGGTCAGAATACTGCATGCGTTAGCATTACATGAACCTGATATGTGACATATGACCTGTGCAATCAAATGCAGTATCAAGCAAATGTGTTAGCTGTGCTGATGCTGATTGAGATGCATACAATATGTGGGTGCATAAGTGTGCACACCCTTAACATGATGGTTTGTTGCATCAACTGTTAAGTGTACCACAACAGTCACTATTCCTGGAAGGGGTATACTACAATGGCCTATCTGCACTTGCCAGTATTAGGCCAATCTGCCCAACAAATGTCCTCCAACTCTGCAAGATTGCAAGGTCAACTCATGTGCACAGCCCTTGGAGGTCACACAGTGCCTTCACTATTGCTGTGGAGTCAGGGTTATGTCTGCCACAATTCATGACCTTGAATGTGTGCAGATACTGCCATTCTTAGCAAACTTTGGATGACTGTTTCAGTTCACTGTTGTGTTTCAGGATGACACCCCTCGTCATCCCATCCTTTTTGCAGATGTTTGACAGCTATGGGCTACACATGAGTGCCGTTTTGCAGTGTCCCAAATTCAGAACACCATGTGTACTGGCCTAGTCCCTGCTAATTAATGGCAAACATACAGGTGTACACTGGCACCAGCAAGGTACAGATGGGGATGGCGGGCCTGAGGTGGAGTGTGGTGTTGCTTGTGCAGCACATGTATCTTAATTGATACTGTCTGTAGGTTTCAAACTTGGTCTTGGTACATCATTACACATTGCAACACATGCCTTTGGGGGACTTTTGATGTTATGCATATGCTACCTGTAGAGAGCCCTGGTTAATGTTTCCTGTGGAACAACTGTCCCATCTGATTACCCTAACCCATAGGCCACACTTATGCAAAGTCCAGGTGATTCTCAACACAGGTACTGCACAGCCAGTACTTGCTAGACATTCTTGCAACTCCCTCAGTGTTGCGGCATGTTTCTAGGCAGCCTCCATGACCAGTTTGCAACATGTGTCATCATCTGTCTTGGATGGCCATTTGTTTATTTTCTACATTAATGTTGTCCCATACTTCCTCATCACATACATGGCTGTCTGCACTGTTTGCCATGGTATATGCAATGGTGAGGTATGGCTACATGTCCCACTCCTGCATGCTACCTGTTGGGTATGAGATCCATTCCATGGCTTGTAAGACGTGTGCAAGCCACGGCTGCATCTGTTGTAGGTGAGTGGGCAAATGTGATGGACATACATCTTGGACAGCAGACTATTTCTTGGTGTGACATTGAGGACCTGTACTTGATGGAAGGTGCATACTCATGAAGAGTGAATGCTGTCAGTACCTTAAAAGCTGCTTCCACAATATGTCATTTGGAGTGTGTGCACACATATGCTTCCAGTGTTTGTTATGGTACGTATTCCCCATATTTGCTGTCCTAACATAGGATTCCATATTACACATCCATTGCTCATGTTTTGACCACATTACAGGTTGTAAGGGTTGTGGAATAAAGTATTGTGATATGCCGTTGTGTGGATCTGTAAAAGCTGCCATTGTAATAGTGGTATATACACTGTTGTAGCACTGTATAAGGGTGATGTTTCAGACATGTTCCTACTGTAGGCCATTTGTCCCACCATTATGTTCATCTCTGTGCACACATCTTGCAATGACAGGTTATTCTGCAGGACTCTTACATACCCTTCAGATATGCCACCATGGTGACCACTGTGATGCAGTGCAGTTAACAGCAACAATAAGTGAACATGTATAACATGAATTATAGGTAGGTGTGTTAAATGTGTGCATGGCAAATACCATGGTCATATCATGGCCAGTGTATTGGCAAACCTGAACAAACAACACCATACTCACTGGCTACAGGCTGCTGCCTCAGAGGTATACCAGAGGGACCTCCATAGTTGTGTGAGAGATATAATGTCAGTAGCCACAGCTGTGGCATTGGTACAGGATGGAAGCAGCATTTCAGTACATCAACAGTACAATCCCACAATACTACAGATTATGCACATCTATTCATTACTATAATGCAGCAACAGACTATGTGTGTTTTATCTCACATATGCATGATTAAACTCTACAGATGCAGATGGATAAGCAACAGTGGTCTACTGATGTGCCCTGTGGCCTTACCTGCATGCTCCTCATCCATTGTGTGGGTAGCCCCCACCTCCACAATGCTATCAGCTGGGTATTGGCTTTGCTGATGGGCAGGTGCCCCAAGGCTGGCAAGGAGCTCCCCAGAATGTGTCCGGGGGGCTGGATGGTATGACCACCCCATGGCTAGCTGGTCCCTCCTACCTGCAGCAGCAGCATGCTGACAGGCTTGGTGGATGAGGTCAGTGCACTGATGTCGGACCTGCTCATAAGTGTGGTTATGCAGACCGACATTGTTTACCCTGTGGACAAGCTCATTCCACAGGGTGGTCCTTTCCTGCAGATCATGGGCTGTATGGCTAAAGAGGGTGTGGTGGTGCTGCACCAGGTAGTTGATTATGACATCATTTTCCTGGGGGGAATAAACTGACAAATGCTCTCTACACATGGTGCCTAAAAGGATAAAGAGGAAAAAAGGTCTGAGGACCTCATACTGTAAGGATATAATAGTTGTTAATTGACATCACAGGGTCAAATGCTATGTCCATAGCAGTTGTTCAGCAGGACATCATTACAACAGGTCTTGGTGGCACATAAATCTTTCCACATCATCTATCCCATTATTACAGATCAAGTACTACATTCAATTACATGCATATATATTTCACATACCTGTTGTAGTATTGTCCTCTCTTCTGGGTACAATTTATGTGTCCCTTGTTTTATATTCTTTTATTTTGGTTTGTAGTTTTAATCTCTCTCTCTCTCTCTCCCTACACTACAGGGATCGACCTGCTAAGAACGAGGTTGCAGCATGGACTTTGTAGGCGATGCTCATGATCAGGTGAAGTCCTCTGCAGCAATCAGTGTTCACCACTTGCTAATTGCATGCAGCCAGCTGTATAGTACTTCTAATTACCACTGTCATGGCAACCCACTACTATAAATTACTACATCATGTGGGTGTTGTCCCTTTACTTTCCCTGTATGGAAGGCATCCTTCCTGTGTGTGGGCAGCAGAATTACAGGGAGCAGGTAACAATACCTCTTAGAACAGGACTTGCCGATACAGGACAACTAGATATGTGTATAAGGTTCCAGAGCTACGTACAGTGTGAGTATTGTTGTTATATGCATTGAATACCACTAGTTTTGCAGGTTTTGTGTGCACATGCTAGTTTTGCATGGAATGTAGTCTGTCTGCATAGCTCTCAACTGTATGCTTATCCACATGATGGCCAGAGGATTGGCT